>NC_091247.1:126365757-126668787 GCF_042477335.2 Ovis canadensis | reverse complement strand
GCATATATATATATAAAATTATATCAAACAGTATCATTATAATGTTTGCTTGTATTAAACTTGTGGCTAGATAAGAATTTCTGATTTTCATTTAAAGTATCATACCTCTACCATACTATCTATGCAATTGATTTTGAAACCTGTCAGTGTAATATTTATCTTTATGTTAAAGCTCTTGTTGATTTTTAACCAGGTGACTCTGCATAATCTGTGCCACTTTCTCTTCATCCTGGTTTTTTTATCTGAAAATTTAATACTTTTTTTTACTTAGTTACTAAAATTAGGAGTCTGGACTATAGAAAGGAGTATTGTTAGTTAGAATAAACAATGGTTTAAATATACTGTGGTAAGATTTTAAGTGTTTTATGATGTTCAAAAGGTAAGGATGGTCCCTCAAATATCTCTATGTGTCTTGAAATGAGATTGTGAAGTAGTTAAAAACTAACAGCTGTTGGAAAGGCGAGTTCTAATATCAAGGAAAGGAAACATTAGCCAGAGAGCTGGTTGCTTCTCTGTGAGTGAGAGCAGACCATGCAGAGATGGTGAACCTCAAAGACAAGTTAAGCCTATATTGACTCGATAATCCTGTTCAAAGTGAGTGTCCAGCATGCTGAGGTACTTCTGTGATGATTCTGAGGGAATTCATGAGGAGAAGAGGCCAAAGAGTTCTGTTCCTGCTCTGCCCAGAAAGCTGTTCTCCAGATTTAAAAGAGATGCTTTCGCTCTGATGAAGTGACAAGCTTGAATGCAGAATAACAGACGCCAAAGCTGTAAACGGTTGGCCCAGGGCCCTGGATGGCAAGGGTCCGTTTCCTTTGAAAGTCAAAGGATTTCTACGGAAGCATAATAAAAGCCAAGTTTTTGTCAAAATGTTATTAAAATTAGGAGTGATATAAGTTAAGACTAGTTCTTTTAGATCCTGTTTCAAATTATATCTTCTTATATAAATATGCCACAGAACTGTTTACTTTATGTTATGTATTTACGATGTTTCTCAAAAAAAAAAAATCCACTTTAGGAATTCAGAAAGCTATGTCTATTATACAAATCTGGAGTTTGATTATGTTTCAAAGCTATCAAATAATGACACTCTCTAGTGTCAGTTAACTGCAGTGATTAGTAGTATGATTTCTCAAAGGCTATAAATAATGGACACGATCTTAAGCAAACTCCAGGAGACAGTGGAGGACAGGGAAGCCTGCTGTGCTACCCTTCATGGGGTTGCAAAGGGTCAGACACAACTTAGTGACTGAACAATACAATATAAATAATGAGCAATATGGGTTTATATAGAGCCCAAACATCACATTTGGGATTAGGAGATTGGCCTGGGGAAGTAGTATAAACTCCATCAATAATTTTTATACAGTTTCCTTCATGAAAATATATGCAAACCTCATTTGTCCTTCATTTTCCTTTTTCTCATGGATAAAGACTGTGTTGTATATTCACCATCTCCAAATGAAAATTAGTTGAGAAATGCGGTATAAGGATTTTGGAATAATATGACTTCTGAGCTAGGAATGTAGGTCATCTTGTCCATTTTATATTTCAGACGAGAGAAAGTAAAACTGAGAAAAGTATCTTGTATATGTTCTCATAAAACAGACAATTACAGAAAGAATGTCCACGATTTCAATCCAATAATGAAAAACTATGGAACTCTGTCAAAAATATTTAACAACCACAACAAAAGGTTTGCTAAAACTTTTAAACTTTTTGCAATAAAATATCCAAAATTGAGACACTTAATTATTCGATAAAATGCCGTATGAGGGTCTTCTGAGATTCAGAGGTCATGATACACGCAAGCTGCCTGGAAATTGAAGACACCATGTGACTGAGTCCCAGAAGAACACCAAGATTCAATCCCAGGTTTGGTTAATTCCAAGACACATGGAGTAACTGTTCTTTCAAGGATGTAAATAATATGTTACTTCTCACATTTTACTACTTTTTCTTGATGAGGTGAAAAATAATGGGAAGCTATCAAGTAATCAAGGACAGGCCAAACATCCAGTGAAAGCTAGGTGACAGCTAGTTACAGCTGAAGCGACAGTTGTGAGGATGAAATGAGTTGACACTACTCCTCAAAAGCTGATTCTCTTGGAGAGATTTATCTAGTTTTCCAGACATAATGCTCGGATGAGCCTGTCAACAGCTAGATATTTTCTTCAAAATATATGCTTTGATGAACCTAATCTTTTGGATTTTTGAAGAATCCCAACATTTACATTGCAAAATAACCTAAAGTGTAATTTTGAAATTCAAAGCAAATAAAAACCAAACCACACCAAACCAAAACAAAACAAAAAACCCCTGCATTCTTTGTCATATATAGAACAAGAGGTGAAAAGAATTTATGGACCAGATGTTCACCACCACATTAATCTTTTACCAGAAAACAAAAAGAATGTCACCTAGAGGATGTTGTCTGAAAATGTGATCCCTGATGCAGGCAGCGTTAGCACCACTATATTGTTTGAAAAAAGAACAAATTCTCTGGTCCCAACCCAGAGTGACTGAATCAGAATCTTTGGAGTGGCAAGCAAAAACCTGTGTTCTATCAACTTTTCCTGTTGACTCTTATGCATGATTGAGAAGCAGTGATGCAAAGCACTGGGCACGTTTTGTGTCCTCTGAAGGACTATATGTGCCTGGGCCAGAAGATACAAAATGGGTATAAATTCAAGAATCCTATTGCTAAAAATGATAATTTTATGAAACAAAAAGATAAAACTGCTCTTTGTGGTGTATATCTGATGCTGACACATATGGAAATACAACCTCATATAATTTGAGATTTTTTTTTAAAGAAGTAGGTAAACTGCAGCATTAATTTATATGAGAGGGAATTTTAAGAGTATTAATGTATGTTACATTTAAATAAAACTTTTTTGTTTTAAGAAAAAGATCCTCATTACAGAACAATAATACATAATGTCAAAATTAGTTATTTTTATTGCAATTTTTTGTATTTTAAAACATTCACTTATAACAATAACTTACTTTGACTCCGAAGTATGCTACCACTTCTGCCATTTGCTCTAGCTGTGTTATTATACCTAACAATTTTGAATACAATTCTTTAATTTAAACATCACCTCTATTGCCCCTTTCTTTTTCTAATAGGATTATAATGTAATCATAATGTAATGTAATTACATTTAAGTGAAATAATTTGAGATTGCTTCAAATAATACTACCATCTGCTGTGTTATTTAAATTCTGGAAAAAAACACTAAACATATCAATATAAGAATATTTTGCTTCTAGGATTTAAACAGTAGCTAAAAATATCTTTTAAAGTACTTGATTAGAATAAACTGTACTGCATACGTGAAACTATTTTCCACTTAGTGTATAATGAGAGTCAAACAAATGCTATTTTCATTTACTGGGAAAATTTCGGTAAGAGTAATGCCATCTCCTTAGCTAAGCACATGCCCCACGTTCATGCTAAGGGAGGATGAGTTCGGGGCGGACAGAGCTTCTGTATGTTCTGCACAAGGACAGTCATTTTACCTTGGATGCAGCCCTCCACCAGCATGGCTCCAGGGTAAGAGAACTGTCCTGTTGCCTCTCCCCTCACAAAGTGATGCTTTCCTTTGGAGTGTGGTTAAGTCAAGATGAGGGTAGCGTGCCTTGTTTCTTCTCATTATCACTGTAGCAAGATGCTGCTCAATTACAAGTTGATTGGTTTAACTCAATACTCCCAGAAATAGAAATAGCAAGGTTTTGTATACAAGTGACTTATTTAAAGGCGTACTTTCAGTATAACACAGCAAAAGAGTGGGAAAAGCATGACAGAGAAGAGTAAGAAGTCAAGAAATGGTATGATTTTAGGGAGAGACTTGCCCTGGGCCTGATCTTATGGGGCATCTCTGGAGTGTATATGATGTCTGACTTTGTCTTGTCTTAAAGCATAGGATTTAGATTTTCATACTCCTACACTACTCAGCAGGCTAACGGTACCGCAGTTGGATGGTAAGGAGTTTTTGGTGAAACTTCAAAGCATTTCCAGTTGTTTGCATTTGAGGGTAGACAAATCCTCCTAGCAGACAAGTCCTCTGAAGAGAATCATAGGTATAAACTCTTAAAAGCAATGGACAGAAGTTGGAGAAGGGAAACAGAAACAGTTAAAGGAATTCAAGGGATCTAGATAGGGCACCCATAGTGTCTGCTACAGTGGCTTTATACTTGCATGCTAAAATATTGCAGCCATTACTTAAAATAATGTAGTGCTAAATATAATAGAGAATGTACATTTTTAATACACACTGACCAGGCTAAATAAGAGTACCAACTTTCTCACAGACACTAAAACGTAAAAGTATTGCATTTGAAATTATTTTAATTAAATGGTTATAAAATTTATACCTTACTATCTAGCTTTTATGTTTTTTGATAATAGATTGGCTTATGCATTCATTACAATTTGATACCTTACAAGGGGAATATATATATATGTATATATATACATGTATATATATATATATACACACACACACATATATATATTTATTAATTTGGGTAATCAAAACTCTATAGTTGGAGGTCACTTTTGCAAATTTAAATGCTAACACATAAAAAACGTGTTCTAACGAATGTTATTTAAAATTTAAAATATCTATAATAGTCAAGGTTATGAGAGAGTATGAAGCTCCAGTACTTTGGCCACCTCATGTGAAGAGCTGACTCATTGGAAAAGACTCTGATGGTGGGAGGGATTAGGGGCAGGAGGAGAAGGGGATGACAGAGGATGAGATGGCTGGATGGCATCACTGACTCGATGGACATGAGTCTGAGTGAACTCCGGGAGTTGTTGATGGACAAGGAGGCCTGGCGTGCTGCGATTCATGGGGTCGCAAAGAGTCGGACACGACTGAGCGACTGAACTGAACTGAACTGATGAGAGAGTAATCAAAAAGCTTTCAGAATGGAATACAACCAAAAAAGTAAAAGCTATTGGGAACCAGAAAGGTCTTTTGTAGTCATCAAATAAACTTAGTAATTTAGAAATATACTTTGTCATTAAGTGAAACCACATGCACACACACACACACAGAATAGCCAGTTAACCTAAAGTTGTAGGTTTAAACTTAAAACTATTGCAAATTAGTTAGTAAATTGAATATATATATATAATAGCATGTCACATATATATCATTGTAATATTGATATAATAAATCAATGGCAAAAGGATTAAACTACAAAACTTATTTAAGATTAGTTATTAAATTGAATGCTATATTTTACACTTATATAGTAACACAGATAACATATATGGTATATATTACTTATAGATTATATATTTATGCTATATCCATTATATATATTTTTTATATCTTTAATATAATATATCAGTGGAGAAAAAATAGTTCAATCTTAAAGCTTTATTTCAGAGTAGCTAACAAACTGATTATGTTATATGCCATATATGTAAACATATTATACATTATTATAACATATTATTCATTATGTAACATATATGTTATATGACATCGAGTTTCATATTTTATATTTATTTATATATTTACATATGAATCTGTGGAGCATATATTGATTATATAAGATGCTTATCCACTTATTTTATTTTATTATTTATTATTTTCTTATTTATCTTATTTTATTTGTAAAGTCATCAGATATGGAATAACACATTAATGGGTCATAGAATTCTAGGAAGGAATTATGTTGTTTAATGTTGTCAACCTACAGATTGGATCTTGAGCCATTCAGAAGTCAGAGACTTTTTAATGTTACTCGACTAAAAGACTCAGACTAAAGTACAAATATTGTAACATTCAGATATGATGTTCTCCCATTAACGCTTGCCTATTAATGCTCTTTTCATATGTTTAGAAGATAAATCTTTGTTTCTGTCATTTTCAACTCTGAAATAAGAGGCTCCATTCTTAAGTTTGTACCATCACTCAAAGAACTCTGCTGTCAGGATTTTAAAACTATGTGGGTTTTTTTTGGTATTTTTAATGTATATATTTAGGGAACAACTAATTCAAAAGGTATAAATAAAATAAGGCTAGTTCTTTAACAATATAACTTGGTGATGTTTTTGTATCAGGCCATGAATATTTGCTTCATTCTTTTTAATCACTTCATGAATTCAATGGCATGAATACCAAAATTCATGTACTTTGTTACCAGGCAGGTTGAAAAACAGAGAAACAAACACATATATAAGTGAACAGCACTGTTGTGACAGATGTCTACTTTTCAATGGAGCTGAATGATTCTTTGAGTGGACAAATGCTTCTAAATACAATAACTAGAGAAATTTAATTAATAAAATTATCTGTCAAAGATATCAGAGAACTGCAGAAGAAATGAGATTAAAGTGGTTAGGATTCCAGAGAGGAGAGAATAATAAGCAATAAGCTGATTATAACGGTTGCTTTTCCCCAATATTATCAGCTGTTTATGGATATTATGGATACTACTTATGGATATTAGCTATTTATGGAGCAAGGATCTGAGAGTTCCAGTACTTTTCAAAAGAGGAACCATGCTGGGGAACAGAGAGCCTCTGAGAAACTGGTCATCAGTACTAATATCTGTTTTTAAAAAAGGGGGTTCATGTTTGGGAACACATGTACACCCGTGGTGGATTCATGTCAATGTATGGCAAAACCAGTACAGTATTGTAAAGTAAAATAAAGTAAAACTAAAAATAAAAAAAATAAAAATAAAAAAATAAAAAAGAGGGCTTCCCTGGTGGTCCAGTGGTTAAGAATTCACTCTGCAGTGCAGAGGACACTGGTTTGACCCCTGGTCTGGGAAGATCCTACTTGCCGCGGAGCAACCAAGCCTGTGCATGACAACTGTTGAGACTGCAAGCTGGAGCCCATGAACTGCAACTGCTGAGCCCACAGCAGCAACTGCTGAAGCCTGTGTGCCCTAGAATCTGTGCTCCAAAACAAGAGAAGCCCCTGCAATGAGAAACCTGAGCCATGCAACTAAAGAGTAGTTGGAACTAGAGAAAACCCACGTGCAGCAACGTAGGCCCCGTGCAGCCAAAAATAATATAAAAAAAGGAATAAAATCAATGCTTGGCCCAGTCTCAATTTAGCAATTAAGTTATAATCATCCAAGGATACACGAAAGAACTATAAAGAAAATCCTTTCATCATGTTAAAGATAATTTTCAAAATTATCCATGAAAATGTTGTAGTTATAGTGCATTCATCAATAGTGTATCAGTAATATTTGCAATGATAACAATACAGAAAAAAAGCTGAGCATTACTGGATCATTGGAGAATATCAAACAATGATTTATAATTTTGTATCAGAGAAGTATTTCAGGTGATCAAAAAGATATTTCAGGCATTGAAATATGTTTTAGGATAATTTTCCATCAGAGAAGTGAACTGGAAATATGAGTTCAAGAACTTAACAATGTAAAAATTAAGGATGCTAAATATTGCCTTTCATGCATTTTAAAAATGTGTTATCATAGAAACTAAACACCTCTGCTGCTTAGGAACCTCTGAATTCACTTTTAAAAGTACTGTAACCAATTTATCTCATAAAGTCAGTATTTACCACATTTAGAAATCACTTCCTTTGGGAATATTTAGGTTTATGAAGTATTTTAAGCTAAAAATCTATGAGGAACTATGTAGCTTTACAAGTCCCATTAAGGTGTACTTGACTTCTTAAAAAAAGTTAAAAACTTTCTCTAATAAATTTGATGTTATTCATCTAAACAGAATAGACTAAACTCATATCCTTAGGACTGGTATTTATTTGACTTAATTGGATTTCATGAGAAATGTGTAACCTGGAGGTTTGCAAATCCCATTTAAATTGCTTTTTTGGCTTGTATTTTTAATGAAGGTTTTGTTATGGAGTAAGACCTTTTGCTTTTTAGAATTCAATTTGAATCCAATGTAATAATATGCTAAGCTTTTTAATGAAAGACTATTTATTCTGTCTTCCCAAACACACAGTTGTGCTAGCTGTATGGCTATTTGCAAGAAACCTGATTCTACTTAGTCAGACTAAGAATTGGCAAGGGGAAGCTGTATCTTTATTGCCAATCTTGTTCAATTCTGTGGCTTTTATTTATTGGTAAAAATAAAGGACTTTGCTTTAGAGTTTCTAGATCCCTTTTTTATATGGAATACATTAGAATCATTATATAGCGTTTAGAGGCTGGCTCAGACAGTCCCAGGCACTTAGCACTGGTAAAGTAAATGCTCACTCAATAAATGAGAGGGATCATTACTAAGATTTAACTTTAGGAATTAAGGGTTAATTTGTTCAAGGCTAATCCTTTACAGGCTAACCTCCTGGAGAAGAGCTGAGCTCCCTTCCAAACTCCACGGAAACTAGTAGTGACTTGGTGCTTAAGGCAATCACTTTTGGATGACTGTAGGACTTCCATGCCAGTCCTTCCTTTTGATCCATCACATGAAAGGAGGCTGTTTCTTTTCCAACATCTAATTTAGAAGTCACCCAGACCAAATTTAAGATCCATCTCCTATAATCTGACTCCTGGATCTGCTGAATCTGATACCTGCATCTCTGTGTTTAATGAACACTTGCTTTTGCTCTTGCTTCTGAACTTTCTCCAGGAAATGTTGTTCCATCAGGCCTGGTATGTGTGCGCTTCCTGGATGTATGATCTTGTTCACTCAACACCTTTATTTGGTCACGTGCTATAAATGCATATGTATGTGAGTGGAAGAAAAAACAGAAAATGTACAATATCCAAACGACAATGCTGATGCCACCACATTATATTCCTTAATGGCTCAGCCTCAAAAATGTTATATGTGCTTTCCCATCCCAGTCCCAAGCTTCACTGAGGTATAATTAACAGTTAAAATTGTGCATATTTTAAGGTATACAACTTGAAACTTGATATATGCATACATTATGAAATATTCACCACAATCAAGCTACTTAATATATCCATCATCTCACATAGTTACCATCTTCTTTTTTTGTGGTGAGAGGACTTAAGATCTAGCCTCTTAAAAATCTGAAGTATACAACACAATATTCATTGTTATGTTAGAGCTCTGAAACATCAATCTTATATAACTGAAACTTTGTATCCTTGAGCGATATTTCCCCATTCTCCTCTTCTACCAGCACTTGGTAATCACCATTCTTCTCTTAAGTTTGCAGATTTCACATATAAGTGAGGTCTTACAGTATTTGTCTTTCTCCGTCTGGCTTATTTCACTTAGTGTTATATTCTCCAGGTTCATCCATGCTATTGTGAACGGCAGGATTTTCTCCTTTTTAAAGGCTGAAGAATCCATTGTGTGGAGATACAATCCATCACTTCTAAATTTTTTTAATCCATTCACTCATTCATGGACATTTAGGTTATTTCCCTGTCTTGGGTATCGTAAACAATGCTGAAATGAACTTCAGAGTGCAAATATCTCTTTGAGAACCTGATTTCATTTCCTTTGATCATAAACCCAGAAGCATGCATACCTAGAAGTAGGATTTTTGGATCATAAGACAATTCTATTTTTAATTATTTGAGGAGCTTCCATAATGGCTGCATGAATTGTGAGTTTTTTTAATTTGTTCTTTACAGCAAGAATGGGGGCCCAATCAGCAATTCCCTACTCAGATATTATAATAAAGTAAATGAATTTTAATCTAAAAATATTATTCTTTAAAACATAAATGTTCTTTTCCCTCTTATTTTAAAAGCAGCATCTAGCTGCTTTAGAAAACTTAGACTATACAGATATATACAAAGAAACATCTATAATTATCATATATTAAATTCATTGATTTTGAAAATTATTCTTCCCTACTGGATATATTAACTATTCTTCAGTCTTTTGCCATCAATGTCTTTTGCTTTTCTTATATAGTTTAATACCTGCAGGTTCACAAGACAACAATGTTAATTCTACTGTCTATAATGGTGATGATGGAAAAATAGTGTAAAGTATTATTTACTTGGATTCCACAATGATTAGATATATGGAAGCTGTGATTTATAAATGAGATTTCTTAAATGCATGCCCAGGCACTATCTTAGGTGCTGCCAAAGACAGCATACAAATTATAATATGACCCTAGTACTGAAGAATCTCAAGGGAAGGCAAAGGCATGAGCATCAAAATGTTGCTCTGTGCAAACTCCGCTAAAATAGACACAAAGAAATATATGGCTAAGACACACATGTTCAGGCTGCTGCCCAGTTGTGCTCATTCCACACGCTAGCCAGGTCATGCTCAAAATCCTTCAAGCAAGCCAGGCTTCAACACTGTGGGAACCAAGAATTTCCAGCTGTACAAGTTGGATTTACAGAAGGCAGAGGAAGCAGAGATGAAATTGCCAACATCCACAGGATCACAGAAAAAGCGAGAGAATTCTAGAAAAACATCTACTTTATTGACTACACTAAAGCCTGACTATGTGGATCACAACGAACTGTGGAAAATTCTGAAAGAGATGGGAATACCAAGCCACCTTACCTGCTCCTGAGAAACCTGTATACAGGTCAACAAGTAACAGTTATAACTGGACCAATAGACTGGTTCAAAATTAGGAAAGGAGAATGTCAAGACTGTATATTTTCACCCTGCTTATTATGTTGTTTGAAATGCAGGCTGGATAAATTAAAAAATGGAATTAAGATTGCCAGGGAGAAATATTAATAACCTCACATATGTGGATGACACCACCCTAATGCAGAAAGCAAAGAGGAACTAAAGAGCCTCTTGATGAAGATGAAAGAGTAGAGTGAAGAGCTAGCTTAAAACCCAACAATCAAAACACTAAGAACATAGCCTCTGTCCCATCACTTCATGGCAAATAGATGGCGAATAAATAGAAACAATGATAGACTATTTTCTTGGGCTCAAAAATTACTGCAGATGATGACTGCAGCCAAAATTAAAAGACACATGTTCTTTGGAAGAAAAGCTATGACAAATCTAGACAATGTATTAAAAAGCAGAGATATCACTTTGCCGACAAAGTTCCATATGGTCAAAACTATGGTTTTGCCAGTAGTCATGTATGGATGTGAGAGCTGGACTATAAAGAAAGCTGAGCACTGAAAAATTGATGCTTTCCAACTGTGGTGCTGGAAAAGACTCTTGAGAGTCCCTTGGACTGCAAGGAGATCAAATCAGTCAATCCTAAAGAAAACAACTGTGAATATTCATTGGAAGGACTGATGCTGAAGCTGAAGCTCCAATCCTTTCACCACCTGGTATGAAGAAGAGACTCATTTGAAAAGACCGTGGTGCTGGGAAAGATTAAGGGCAGAAGGAGAAGGGGGCGACAGAGGATGAGATGGTTAGATAGCATCATCGACTCAATGGATATGAATTTGAGCAAACTTAGGGATATAGTGAAGGACTGGGAAGCCTGGTGTGCTGCAGTCCATGGGGTTGCAGAGTCAGACACAACTGAAAGACTGAACAATAACAAAAAGACAGACATAAAAGGAGTGAATCTGGAAGGACATGGATTAATTCATCAGGCAAATGGCACAGTTACAGGAAATTCGTTTGATTTTGTAGCAAATGCAAAGACAAAGACACATGAAAGGGCATATTGAGGAACTTAGACAGGTTTGTAGGGCTCTTCTGTGAAGGTGAAGTAGGGTTTGCCAAGACTGGATGCTTTATGAGAGGTGGGAAATGTGAATAAGTGAGGACAGCTGGATGAAGACAGTAAGACGTGGTGGAGGATGTGGCCGACTGGAAAGCATCTGAAGCATCCAAAAGGGGCCGACAATCAACTAAAACACGTGTTTGCCAGATGTGTCCCTTAAACCACAAATATATTCCTATGTGAAAGATGTAGACAGAGTGGTAAGACTGTTTCACTTGAGATATATACTGATTTGGACTTTATTCCTTGCCCATTTCCCCAATTTCTGCACTATTGACTTTTTGGTCTTGATAATTCTTTGTTTTTGAGGGCTGTCATGCGTTGTAGAATATTTAGCCTCCTCCTTGCCCTATACCCATTTAATTCATATAATGCTCCCTGCTTCCCCAGTTGTGGTAACCCAATATATCTCCTGCTGCTGCTGCTAAGTCGCTTCAGTTGTGTCCAACTCTGTGCGACCCCATAGACGGCAGCCCACCAGGTTCCCCTGTTCCTGAGATTCTCCAGGCAAGAGTACTGGAGTGGGTTGCCATTTCCTTCTCCAATGCATGCATGCATGCTAAGTTGCTTCAGTTGTGTCCAACTCTGTGTGACCCCATGGGCAGCAGCCCACCAGGTTCCTCTGTCCACAGGATTCTCCAGGCAAGAATACTGGAGTGGGGTGTCGTTTCCTTCTCCACAATATATCTCCACACATTGCTGACTATTCTCTGTGAGAGAGAGATTGCTATGCAGTTAAGAACCACTGGATCAGATAATCATGCAAGGGTACTGTGTAATAGAGTTACATGAGGAGACTTAGGCTTTCAAGAGGAAATTCTGGTGACAGGACAAATAAATACTGTATGAAATGTGGAGGGGACAGAGGCAAAGTAGAAGCTGATGGTCCACCTTAGAAGCTATTGCAAATAGCTTTCTCCATTTCTATGAATAAGGACACTTTGGCAAACAAAATAGTAGTGTAATCAAAGTAAATACTTGACTTTCTTCCTTCTCTGCTTGTGAGATCTTAGTTCCCTGATCAGGGGTTGAACCCTGGCTTTTGAAAGTGAAAGCGCAGAGTCCTAACCACTAGACTGCCAGAGAATTCTCATAAATACTTAACTTTCTCTAAAAGAGCAACCCGTAGACTTTTGGACTATTGCCTCATATTCTGCATACAAATATTATTGCCAAATACATCACAGAGTGCTTAACAAGCAGCTTTGGCTTCATCTAACATTTTGTATGCTGTCTATGGCTTTTGTTTTTGTAGCCACAACTATCCTAGATGTGATACTTCCTATTCTCCATTAGTAATTATAAAGAAAAACATTCAATTATGTTGGAAATAGAACACTGACATACATAGTCGTGCAGCATAGAATTGTGAAATTGATAATGAAAACATATGTTATTAATATCTTGAAGCATTTATTTCTTTAGACTTATTGGTTTAACCAGCATGTAAGATCTACTGTGTGCCAGGCACAGCATTAGGTTCTAAAGATGTAGTAATGACCAATAGTGATGTTCTTGCTCTTAAGTTTGCAGTCCAGTGGAAGGCTCGAATATCAGTCAAATAATCATACAACAAAAGTGAAACCGTAACTACAGAAAGTATTCTAAAAGAGGAAATAGGACTAAGCCTTTTAGAATAATTGCAGTGATCATATTAACTTGGAGTTATAATCATATCTCAGGGTAGTTTCCCAGAGTGACATCTTGGGGCTATGGCTGTAGCTCAAGGGCACACTCATAGTCTGTGTGAAAAAAATACATTAAAACTCTATATGAACTGATTTGTTATTCTATAAACCTTTATTTATTATTCTATTTTTATAAAACAAATTTGATATACATCCAATTCATGAAATGAGTCATTCTGTGTAAATGTAACCCATGAAACATTGGGAATTAATTAGCTAAACAGCTATAGACAGAGCAGAGATTTAATACTATTATATGGAAAGAATTTTACATAAAACAAGACCTAATCAGATCTTTTCTGTAACTAACACCGACAGCCGTGATGCAAAGTTCCATATCTAACAAATATTTCATTCTCCAACATATGGTGGGTAATCACTAAATGAATGATGAGTAAAATGCACCAATTGAGTGCAAGGTACTGTGAAAAGCATGAATTTACTTTTCTGAAACTCAAAAATAATGAGAGAAAGACAGCTATACTCGTGCTAAAATGTACAGTACTGCAAGTTTGCAAGAATGATTTAGAAATCTTCCTAAGGATCTCAAAGGCAGAAAAAGATGACTTCTTGTGGAAGGCAACAGATGTACCCAAGAAGTTTTGAAGAGGAGTTAGCATTTGAATGGATTTCATGACCACTTAAGTGTATAAATCTTAAAAGTGTAAGAGTGTAAAAGGGTTTATTATTATTTTATAATTTATCAATATTATGTATTGAGATGGAGAAATTATAAAATGCCTATTACTTCATTTGTGAATAATTTACCAACTGAACCACCACCAAATTCCACAATGAAATATTAGAAAATATTAAATATCACATTTGCTAACATCACCACCAATATCCTCTGAAAAGTCTTTATCAGTTCAGTTCAGTTCAGTTCAGTTCAGTTCAGTCGCTCAGTCGTGTCCGACTCTTTGCGACCCCATGAATCCCAGCACGCCAGGCCTCCCTGTCCATCACCATCTCCCGGAGTTCACTCAGACTCACGTCCAATCGAATCCATGATGCCATCCAGGCATCTCATCCTCGGTCGTCCCCTTCTCCTCCTGCCCCCAGTCCCTCCCAGCATCAGAGTTTTTTCCAATGAGTCAACTCTTCTCATGAGGTGGCCAAAGTACTGGAGTTTCAGCTTTAGCATCATTCCTTCCAAAGAAATCCCAGGGTTGATCTCCTTCAGAATGGACTGGTTGGATCTCCTTGCAGTCCAAGGGACTCTCAAGAGTCTTCTCCAACACCACAGTTCAAAAGCATCAATTCTTCGGCGCTCAGCCTTCTTCACAGTCCAACTCTCACATCCATACATGACCACAGGAAAAACCATAGCCTTGACTAGACGGACCTTAGTCGGCAAAGTAACGTCTCTGCTTTTGAATATGCTATCTAAGTTGGTCATAACTTTTCTTCCAAGGAGTAAGCATCTTTTAATTTCATGGCTGCAGTCACCACCTGCAGTGATTCTCTATGTGTTGATAAATTTTCAA
This sequence comes from Ovis canadensis, assembly GCF_042477335.2. NCBI lineage: Eukaryota > Metazoa > Chordata > Mammalia > Artiodactyla > Bovidae > Ovis > Ovis canadensis. The sequence goes on along the minus strand of NC_091247.1, from coordinate 126,653,985 downwards.
GCTCATAATGGTAGATGGAATTTTTGTAGAATTACAATTTTTGCTGAAAGCTCAAATTATACCTTTACAGAAAATACTGTAATTCCTTTTTTTCTGGAAGTGACAGACTCATTGTTCATTTGTGGGAAAATATCTGCCAAATACCCTAGCCTGAATAACCATACTTTATCAGCTATTCCTTCAATTACAAATTTGTTTCCATGAAGAAAGCTGCAGGTTTGCATAACCACTCAAACAATCACAAAAGGGCTTTTATTGGACTCATTCAAGAGAAGATTTCAGTACAATCATTGTACTTTGTAAAAGAGCATTAGGCAGAATATTTAAAAAGATACATACTCAAGGGTTAATATTTAATATAAATTATTATTTTTTACTGCTTCATTAAAAGCATTCTTATGAGAATCTATTTTTTTTTTTTAAACTGAGTGCATGGTGCATAGCAGAAAGTTGAACGACTACTTCAGTTTTGTGCAACTGTCTTGTTTCATGCTCAGTGCCAGTAATTTTAACCACCATCAGTATAATGTTGACACATAAAAAGTCAATGGCAAAAAATGCCTTATAAAAATAATTTTGACCTTGCTGCTGCTACTGCTAAGTTACTTCAGTCGTGTCCAACTCTGTGCGACCCCATAGACGGCAGCCTACCAGGCTCCCCCGTCCCTGGGATTCTCCAGGCAAGAACACTGGAGTGGGCTGCCATTTCCTTCTCCAATGCAGGAAAGTGAAAAGTGAAAGTGAAGTCGCTCAGTCGTGTCCAACTCTTAGCGACCCAAAGGAACTGCGGCCCACCAGGCTCCTCCGCCCATGGGGTTTTCCAGGCAAGAGTACTGGAGTGGGGTGCCATTGCCTTCTCTGAATTTTGACTTTCATGTTTCCTAAAAATGTTTTAGGAGCCATCCAAGTTCACAGACTATACTATGAAATTTTAGTCTATAATATTAATAAAATATATGATTTTATAAATGGCTTCTAATAAAGCTCAATTTATCCTATTTCTTTTGGTCACTTCAGCTTGACTTTTCTACTCTGACTAATTTTATCTATGTATAAATTGCTGAGTATATATGGATATACATATTCCCATATATATTTCTGTTATTAGCCTCCTAACTCAAGATATTGATCTTACCTATAGATCTTATATATCTATCTATTGTTAATGTATTGTGTCATTTATACCCTCTCCAATTCTGGGACATGATTTTAAGAGTGGATTAACCTATCTAAAATAACGACTGAATATTCAGCATTATACCCTAACATTGATGGAGTTCAGGACAGTTCAGTTCAGTCTCTCAGTTGTGTCTGAATCTTTCTGACCGCATGGACCGCACCACGCTGGGCCTCCCTGTCCATCACCAATGCTCGAAGTTTACACACTCTTATGTCCATTGAATCGGTGATACCATCGAACCATCTCATCCTCTGTCATCCCCTTCTCCTCCCTCCTTCAATCTTTCCCAGCATCAGGGTCTTTTCCAATGAGTCAGCTCTTCACATCAGGTGGCCAAGTATTGGAGTTTCAGCTTCAACATCAGTCCTTCCAATGAATATTCAGGACTGATTTCCTTTAGGATGGACTGGTTGGATCTCCTTGCAGTCCAAGGGACTCTCAAGAGTCTTCTCCAACACCACAGTTCAAAAGCATCAATTCTTGGGCATTCAGCTTTCTTTATAGTCCAACTCTCACATCCATACATGACCACTGGAAAAACCATAGCCTTGAATAGACAGACTTTTATTGGCAAAGTAATGTCTCTGCTTTTTAATATGCCATCTAGATTGGTCATAACTTTCCTTCCAACGAGTAAGTGTCTTTTAATTTCATGGCTGCAATCACCATCTGCAGTGATTTTGGAGCCCCAAAAATAAAGTCTGCCAGTTTCCACTGTTTCTCCATCTATTTGTCATGAAGGGATGGGACTGGATGCCATGATCTTTGTTTTCTGAATGTTGAGCTTTAAGCCAACATTTTCACTCTCCTCTTTCACTTTCATCAAGAGGCTTTTCAGCTCCTCTTCACTTTCTGCCATAAGGGTGGTGTCATTTGCATATCAGGTTATTGATATTTCTCCCGGCAATCTTGATTCCAGCTTGTGCTTCTTCCAGCCCAGAGTTTCTCATGATGAACTCTGCATATAAGTTAAATAAGCAGGGTGACAATATACAGCCTTAAGGTATTGCTTTTCCTATTTGGAACCAGTCTGTTGCTCTATGTCCAGTTCTAACTGTTGTTTCCTGACCTGCATACAGATTTCTCAAGAGGCAGTTCAGGTGGTCTGGTATTCCCATCTCTTTCACAATTTTCCACAGTTTCTTGTGATCCACACAGTCAAAGGCTTTGGCATAGTCAATAAAGCAGAAATAGATGTCCTTTGGAATTCTCTTGCTTTTTTGATGATCCAGCAGATATTGGCAATTTGATCTCTGGTCCCTCTGCCTTTTCTAAAACCAGCTTGAACATCTGGAAGTTCACTGTTCACTTACTGTTGAAGCCTGGCTTGGAGAATTTTGAGCAGTACTTCACTAGCGTGTGAGATGAGTGCAGTTATGTAGTAGTTTGAACATTCTTTGGCATTGCCTTTCTTTGGAATTGGAATGAAAATTGACTTCTTCCAGTCCTGTGGCCACTGCTGAGTTTTCCAAATTGCTGGCATATTGAGTGCAGAACATTTACAGCATCATCTTTCAGGATTTGAAAGAGCTCAACTGGAATTCCATCACTTCCACTAGCTTTGTTCATAGTGATGCTTCCTAAGGCCCACTTGACTTCACATTCCAGTATATCTGGCTCTAGGTGAGTGATCACACCGTTGTGATCATCTAGGTCATGGCGATATTTTTTGTATAGTTTTTCTGTGTATACTTGCCACCCCTTCTTAATTTCTTCTTCTGTTAGGTCCATACCATTTCTGTCCTTTATTATGATCATCTTTGCATGAAATGTTCCTTGATATCTCTAATTTTTTAAAAGGTCTTGTAGGTCTTCGTAGAACCATTCAACTTCAGCTTCTTCAGCATTACTGGTTGGGTCATAGACTTGGATTACTGTGAAATTGAATAGTTTGCCTTGGAAATAAATAGAGATCATTCTGCTGTTGATCATTCTTGAAGAGATCTCTGGTCTTTCCCATTCTGTTGTTTTCCTCTATTTCTTTGCATTGGTCACTGAGGAAGTCTTTCTTATCTCTCCCTGCTATTCCTTGGAACTCTGAATTCAAATGGGTATATCTTCCTTTTTTCCTTTTTTGCTTCTCTTCTTTTCACAGCTATTTGTAAGGGATCCTCAGACAGCCATTTTACTTTTTTCCATTTCTTTTTCTTGGGGATTGTCTTGATCCCTGTGTCCTGACAAAGTCACGAACCTCTGTCCATAGTTCATCAGGCACTCTGTCTTACAGATCTAGTCCCTTAAATCTATTTCCTACTCCACTGTGTAATTGTAAGGGATTGATTTAGGTCATACCTGAATAGTCTAGTGGTTTTCCCTACTTTCTTCAATATAAGCCTGAATTTGGCAATAAAGACAAATTCAGACAGCTCCCAGTCTTGTTTTTGCTGATTGTGTAGAGCTTCTCCATCTTTGGCTGCAAAGAATATAATCAATCTGATTTTGGTGTTGACCATCTGGTTATATCCAAGTGTAGAGTCTTCTCTCATGTTGTTGGAAGAGGGTATTTGCTATGATCACTGCATACTCTTGGCAAAACTCTGTGGGCAAGAATCCCTTAGAAGAAATGGAGTATCCATCATAGTCAACAAAAGAGTCTGAAATGCCCAACTTGGATGCAATCTCAAAACCAACAGAATGGTCTCTATTCATTTCCATGGCAAGCCATTCAATATCACGGTAATCCAAGTCTATGCCCTGACCAGTAATGCTGAAGAAGCTGAAGTTGAACAGTTCTATGAAACCTTTTAGAATCAACACCCCCCAAATATGTCTTTTTTAATATAGGGGACTGGAATGCAAACATAGGAAGTCAAGAAACACCTGGAATAACAGACAAATTTGGACTTCAAGTACAGCATGAAGCAGGGCAAAGGCTCATAGAGTTTTGCCAAGAGAACGCACTGACATGCTATCCCAAAATAGGCACCTTGGCATACTGAATATTTTAAGTCAAAAAATTCTAGATGAGAGTAGAAAAAGGAAGGCCATCTGACCTTGCCTCCATGCCTCTTCCCTGAAATGGGTCATAAAACTCTCATATGAGAGTTGCCCTCCCTATGCCGAGAGGAAAGGAACATCTTTATTTCCCTAGACAAATGGACACTGAAAAATCCAAAGGAGTCTTGCTAAGTTTCCCCTAGTTTACAGTTGATTACTCACATCATACTGTTAACCTATCATATTCCTCCGTGACTCTCCACTCCCCATCAAACTTAGCATCAGAATACTCAAGTCTCTTTCTTCAGGTCTTCATTTCCTTATGAAGGCTACTGTTTCACATAAAATTTATATTAAATATACTTGTATGTTTTTAGTCTATTAATGATACCATGTTATGTAAAACATATTAAATACATGTGTTGCTCCTTGTCTGTTAACCTATCTTATCCAGTTTAATTTTTATACCCATCCAAAGATCCTAAGGGGATCTATAAAAAGGTTTTTCATCCCTAAAAAACAAATGTCACAAAAATCACAACGGGTTTCAAAAGTTTAGAGCTTCTGTTTATGGTATAATACATTATTATGAGTAATGGAATGATTAGAAAAACATCCTGTAACAAAACTTCTTTAAACAATGTGATACAAAAACTCAAGATGGAGGAAAAAATCAGGTAAGGTTACTTTCAAAAAGGCTTAAATATAAAGAGGCAGAAGCCTGACATTTGACTGCTTTTTGACATTGACTGTTTTTTTTTTTTTTTGACAGAAGCCTGACATTTGACTGTTTTTTAACATTGACTATTTCAGTTGTAATTTTTTCCATTCTTTTTTTTTTCCTGTGAGAAAATCACAGTATTTCTTACTCTAAGTACCCTTTCAAATGCTGTAGCCTTTAAAAAACTATATTGCTCACGTGTGTGTGTGTGTGTGTGTGTGTGTGTGTGCACTCACTGGCTCAGCTGTGTTGGAGTCTTTGTGACTCTACAGACTGAAGCTCACCAGGCTCCCCTGTCCATGGAGTTATCCAGGCAAGGATACTGGAGTGGGTTGTCATTTTCTCCTCCAGGGGATCTTCCCAACCCAGGGATAAAACTACACTTCTTGTGTCTTCTGCCATTGGCAGGCAGATTCTTTACCCCTGATCCACCTGGAAAGCCTATATCGCTATCAAACGATAAAAAAACCTTTATCACACTACAGCATGAAAACTTTTTTTAAAAATTTTTTTAAAAATCCTATCATTGATTAAAAATAGAAAGTTTAGATGTTTTACTTCAAAATATTTTTATTCATGTAAACTAGCTGTCAACTTGAAACACTACATCAAGCACAGATAAATTAGAATGCAGCTGCTGATGCTGACAGAAAATGAATATGATAAATGAGTATTTGGTAATAAATAACTGCATAAGGTCACCTTATGATGATATCTGACTTGATCATTATATGTAAAAAGATTTTTGATGTGTAGCTTTTCTTAACTCTCACTAAAATAGAGAATAGAGAGAAGTAAAAATAAAAATGGCAAAGTTTGAGTTTTGTCTGCTTCTTCTATAAAATAAAATGTTTATTTTAAAATAATAAAAATTTAGTATTAAATAAATTAAAAAACAATTTCAACTCCATTATAATCTATTTTAAGATAATTAAGAATATTATAATTATCTATATCTGAAAAGAATGTTTTAATATAAGTAGTTTTTATACACTCTTTTATATGTTGCAAATTTAGCTATATTCATTGAAAACTTAATGAATACCTACTGTGTGACAGGCTTTCTGGGTGGCACAGTGGTAATGAATCTTCCTGCCAGTGCAGGAGAGGTAGGTTTGATCCCTGGGTTGGGAAGATCCCCTGAAGGAGGAAATGGCTACCCACTCCAGTGTTCTTGCCTGGAAAATTCCACGGACAGAGGAGCCTGGTGGGCTACAGTTCATGGGGTCGCAAAGAGTTGGACATGATTGAGCATGCACACAAGCACTATATGCCAAGATCTTTGTTGAAGGGATAGCGTTTTATTAAAGTGAGTGTAAAGTCGAGGGAGAAATACAAACACTTGAATTAAAATATACAGTTAGGGACATCCCTGGTGGTCCAGTGGTTGAGAATCCTCCTGTGATACAGGCAACGCGGGTCAATACCTGGTCTAGGAAGACGGGAAGGAAGGTGCCACATTTGGGGTTACCAAGTCCCGGGGTCACAACTGCTGAGCCTATGTGCCCAAGAGCCCATGAGTCACAATTACTACAGCCAGTGCCCCCTAAGCACAAGTTCAGCAAGAAGAGAATCCGCAGCGATGAGGAGCCAGGGCAGCACGGCTAGAGAGCAGCCTCTGCTTGCCACCACCTAGTAAGCCCACACGCAGCACTGAGCACCCAACACAGCCATAACTGTATAGATACAATTTAAAAATATATACACCTGTGCTCGAAGAGATAGGTTTGTGTAGCTTCGTACACAGGTTACTTTATAGTTATAGGTTATCATCTATAGACATTTTGGATTAGATGTTTAACTTCGAAGTCTTAGTCGGAGATATTACAACACATGTATGTGTCATATGTAATTCTTTTTGTTTTTTTATATGAACCTACATTATCCCTGTGATTTATTTTCAGGAAGGAATTCTAGATTACGAGCTAGAACAAGCTGAAGCATCACTTGAATTCCTTACTAGTTTTGTGATCTTGGGTAAGAGCCTAGGTTGTTTCAACATGACTAAAAGGGGACTAATAATAGTCCCTCCTATCAAGAGGGCTATGCAGAGAGTCTTCAGTTAGATGTATATTGTTTTATCTATAAAAATAAAATGGTGTGGCAAAACAGATACAATAGAGCTCTGTAGTACAACAGTATATGCTTGTTCATCATTCCCTTCTCCAGAATTTTCTGTGTTTGAAATGTATCATTATGCATAGTATATTTTCACAAAGATGGATATATTATGCAACAATTCCCTACTTTATTAAATCATGGGTTTCTTTGTTTCTGGAACATCAAATAGTAATAGTATTCTGCAGTATACAATTCGGTAAATGCTACAATACTAACTCAGTAAGATATTAAAATAAAGATTGCCAAAGATTTGGCCTATTATAGGTCAAATTTGGGTTAGATGGCCATATGCTGTATTACAGCTAATTGGCATATTTTGCTATTTTCAGATATGATCAGCAATCTAGGTTTAAGCACTTAAAAAAAAAAACCAACAACACAGTTTTTAAAAAGATAGTAAGCCTGTTATGATTTATTAGGTCAATTACCAAGAGAAACTTCAAACTTCCCTGATAAACTACCATATAGAAATAATTTTGTTTTTCAGAATATTCCTTAAGTTGAAGCTTGAAGACTTTAAATAAAAAACAGACTGAAGTAATTTAACTTTAAAGGCTAGTTTGAATTTATCTCAAATGAGATGTTTATAATGATAGACTTGGATTTGTCACATAAAAAGTCATTTTGTATGCCATGGACTATGGAAGTCAGATGGCTAAGCCCAATATCTATGGGTTGGGAGACTATACTCTTTCCATAAGAAGTTACGGCTGGACACATAGCAATTGGCAAGGGTATTTAATCCTTTTATAGAGAAAAAGAATAAATAGAAACAATAATAGAAACCATGGTAATCCTTTCTCCCTACACAAATATTTACTTACTTTCTGCAAAGGAAGTCCACTCACTCTTTCCTAAGGAACACACACCAAAGTCTAGCCAACCATGGAATTAGGGTCCAAGTGCAGAATATCATGATAGTCTCTTTATCAGATTAGATGTTGCTTCTCTTCCATCAGATATCAATAAATTTTAAAGTTAAAAAATTAAAAGTTCTCTTTCTCTCAGTTATACAACATTCAATGGGAAACAATAACTGCTATCCACACTCTATCGTCTAGTGTATAAAGGGAACAGTAACTGTTCTATAATAATTCTTTCTGGTCAAGTGTTGTGCTGGCCTCCTACACTGATGGTAAGGGAGTATTCTTGGGTTAGTTCTCAGTTATATCCTTAGGAGTATGTTCTCCATGTTTTTTGGATTCCCTCTCTATGAGAGCTGTCTTACTCCTTTCAGGCTGATATAACATAATAGCACAGGCTGGGTAGCTTGTATAAACAACAGAAATTTATTGTTCACAGTTCTGGAGATTGAAGGCTTCCCAGGTGGCACTAGTGGTAAGGAACTCACCTGCCAATGCAGGAGACACAAGACTCAGGTTCAAGATCCGCTGGAGTAGGGCATGGCAACCCACTCCAGTATTCTTGCCTGGAGAATCCAGGGACAGAGAAGCCTGGAGGGCTAACATCCATGGGATCACAAGGGGCTGGACACGACTCAAGTGATAGCATGCATGCTGGAGGTTGAAAGAGCAAAGATCAAGGTGCCACGAACCCATTCATGAGGGCTCCACCATCATGACTTAAAACACTTCCCAAAGGGCCCACCTAGTAATACCACCATATGGGATTTAGGGTTTCAACATGTGATTTTGGGGGAAAGACAAACATTCAGAGCATAGCAAAGACTTTCCTTGGCCATATATGGACAGAACACTGAGAAATATTCTATCCCTGGGAGTTGAGTAGCATTTTTTTGAGTAGCTTTTTTCTGTCAATATCAGGAATTCTGAACATTCCAATCTCTTAATCCATGCTGTTGGCTCTTTTGGTGGTATAACTCTGAAATTCATTTTCTGCTTTATGTACCAGTATGAAAGTGAAAAGTGAAAGAAAGTTGCTCAGTTGTGTCCAACTCTGTGATCCTGTGGACTATGCAGTCCATGGAATTCTCCAGGCCAGAATACTGAAGTGAATAGCCTTTCCCTTCTCCACGGGATCTTCCCAACCCAGGGATTGAACCCAGGTCTCCCACATTGCAGAAGGATTTTCTACCAGCTGAGCCACCAGGGAAGCCCAAGAATTCTGGAGTGGGTAGCCTATGCCTTCTCCAGGGGATCTTCCTGACCCAGGAATCAAACCAGGGTTTTCTGCATTGCAGACAGATTCTTTACCATCTGAGCTATGAGGGGAGCGCCATGTGCCAGTATACACATCCACAATTCATTGGAGAAATTCCTTTTTTCTAGACTGATAAGATAACAAAAATCTACTTCTCTATTTACTGAAGGAGTGAGTGAGTGAGTGAAGTCGTTCAGTCATGTCCGACTCTGCGACCCTGTGGACTGTAGCCCACCAGGCTCCTCTGTCCATGGGATTCTCCAGGCAAGAATACTGGAGTGGGTTGCCATTTACTGAATAAGGAGACCCAATTCTCTAGACACTACTCACAGGCTGTAGGATATCTCTCTCTTCACTATCAAGTTTATTCTTTTAGTAAAAGCAGTAATCCTCTTCTGGGAGTTTTCCCACTTCTTCCCTTATAGTTCCAGGCAAAGGGAGGTAATGACGTTAACACTTCCTTTGCTTCCTTTACACTTACTGAGTCTATGTTTCTTGTGTAAAAGCCCTATCATTTAAAAGTTCTGCTTTTGCAACTATAAACTTTAGATTATGATGGGGAAAAGGAGTTTGATTTAAGGTGGTTATAATAGAAGCTTCTAGGGCACTAAAAAGGCATGACTGATGTGATCAATGGTAGAATTCACAATGGGTAAGACCCTAAATAAACAAATAAAGCTCCTATAGTAAATTCCTAGAATTAAAAAAAAAAAAAGATTTCCTATAGTAGAAATAGGCGACATTAGAGACTAAATATTTAAATGAGGACAAAACACAACTTTATTGGAGTTATTGAATGAGAGAATTTGGAATAGTGGATGGTGGTAGTTAGGACAAAATTTTTAGGACTCACATGATCAGAAATATATAGTGTATATCCTGAAGATAGGATAAATATTTGGAGCTATTTCTTAAGCATTACTATTTAACTTTATTTCAGTCAGTTCAGTTCAGTTCAGTTCAGTCGCTCAGTTGTGTCCGACTCTTTGCAACTCCATGAACTGCAGCACGCCAGGCCTCCCTGTCCATCACCAACTCCCGGAGTTCACTTAAACTCATGTCCATCGAGTCAGTGATGCCATCCAACCATCTCATCCTCTGTCATCCCCTTTTCCTCCTGCCCTCAATGCCTCCCAACATCAGAGCCTTTTCCAATGAGTCAACTCTTCACATGAGGTGGCCAAAGTATTGGAGTTTCAGCATTAGCATCATTTCTTCCAAAGAACACCCAGGGCTGATCTCCTCTAGAATGGACTGTTTGGATCTCCTTGCAGTCCAAAAGACTCTCAAGAGTCTTCTCCAACACTACAGTTCAAAAGCATCAGCACTCAGCTTTCTTCACAGTCCAGCTCTCACATCTATACATGGCTACTGGGAAAACCATAGCCTTGACTGAGGTGAGGTGAAGTCGCTCAGTCGTGTCCGACTCTTTGCGACCCCGTGGACTGTAACTTACTAGGCTTCTCCGTCCATGGGATTCTCCAGGCAAGAATACTGGAGAAGGTTGCCATTTCCTTCTCCAGGGGATCTTCCCGACCCACAGATCGAACCTGGGTCTCCCGCATTGGAGGCAGACGCTTTAACCTCTGAGCCACCAGGGAAGCCTGTAACCTTGACTAGACAGACCTTTATTTAGAATACATCTAAAATAAGTTATTTCTTACCCACTTTCTCAAAAAAATCTTTGGCATCTGTAATATGTAAAAATGGGGATTAAAAAACACTTTATTGAATTCACATATTAATTTCAGAGATAAATGTTAAAATTAAATTAAGTATTATATGGAATGATAGAAAAAGGGACTGTTAATACATGGACTTTTCAATACAAAGATCACTGGCTAGAAAGTATGGTCTCAATTTGAACTAAAGTGACAAATTTATTAACAGTTTCTTTCTAAATAAAGCACTTATGGTACTGAAATAAAAACCATTGGAAACGATGGATTACCTATTAAATTTTTAAAAATTTATTTATTTTTAATTAATTTATTTATTTTACTTTACAATGTTGTATTAGTTTTGCCAAACATTGACTTGAATCTGCCACAGGTGTACACGTGTTCCCCATCCTGAACCCCCCTCCCTCCTCCCTCCCTATCCCATCCCTCTGGTCATCCCAGTGCACCAGCCCCGAGCACCCTGTATCATGCATCAAACCTGGACTGGTGATTTGTTTCTCATATGATATTATACATGTTTCAGTGCCATTCTCCCATATCATCCCACCCTCTCCCTCTTCCACAGAGTCCAAAAGACTGTTCAATACATTTGTGTCTCTTCTGCTGTCTTGCATACAGGGTTATCATTACTTTCTTTCTAAATTCCATATATATGCATTAGTATACTGTATTGGTGTTTTTCTTTCTGGCTTACTTCACTCCATATAATAAATTTTTAAAGAGAAGAATTACATTTGCCATGAACTTTGACCTATGTTGGTTGGTCTCTTACCTAGCTAAACCTTAATCCATATAGCTGAACATCTTTGTAGAAATATATTGTCCACTGTTTTTCTGACCAATCTAAAAGCTATTTTATAAAGGATATTGCCTGATGATTGGATTCTCCCTTTGAAGCCTATAAAGAATAATAATTGCTTCTGCACAGCGCTGTTACCAAAGACAGTGATAAGATTAATGGTAACAAAATCTACTACTTTTGGTGAGACAATCTCAATGCAATACCTGGTCCTTTCTGAAGAGTATTTCTTTACTGATTGCATAGACATGCTTTGGGAATGAGTGTTCTGAAATGAGTACTAAAATTTGGAGATTTGCATTCAATATTCCAATTGTATTTAGACATTTATTTATTCACTATTTCAAAAGGCACTGTGATAGAGACTGGGAATATCAACTAACTATGCCAATTTCCTTGCCTGACCTTTTGAAAACTGAGGCACTTGCTTCATAGATAAAATCCTCAGGATTTCTTATGTTCCAATCACTATTTCTTATCAACTTCAGAGCTAGAAAGGCTGCTTGACATGGGAGAAGGGTTTCTTGCATTAATCAAGTGCTTTTCTGGTCTTCCCTGAGGCTATGTGAAAATGTGGAACCAATTGAGATGCACTGAGAAAATTCACATTATTAATTGCCCAGTCTGCTTTGAATTTAGTAGACCTTATGTGAGTATCTTTCAGAAATATATTAATAATTCAAAATTTTAATTGATAATCTGAGAATATAAATATGTATGGATTCCCTGGTGATTTAGAAGTGATTGATGGTATTTTCTACTTAATGGTAAATATTTATGATTTTAAAATTTTATTCTAAAAGTTTTAATTATATTTTAAGAGAATATAATGCAATACAATAATATTCTAAGATAATGTAGTATAATAATATTCTCTTAGAATATAATTAAAATGTTTAGAATATAATTTTTAAATCATATATATATATAGCTTGAAGTTGAAAAATTCCATCAATCACGTCTTCCCTGGTGTCTCAGACAGTAAAAAATCTACCTACAATGCAGGAGACCTGGGTTTGATCCTTGTGTTGAAAAGATCCCCTGGAGAATTCTATGGACAGAGGAGCCTGGCAGGTTACAGTCCATGGTGTCACAAAGAGTGACTGACCATTTAATTTTCACTTTCAAGAGAATGTTATTTTATTGCATTGACTCTAAAATACCATAAATGGTAAATACATCTTTAATTTATATGCAATTAAAATAGAAAAACAGTGGCAAATAACAACATAATGACATTAATAAATATTCAGATATCTTAAAATGGAAAAGTTAATGTTGAAATCAATAAAATAAAATATATATACACATATACCCACATACACACACATTTTATTTTTTCCTGTTTTTAGGTAATTGTATATTCACCTGCAGCTGTCACCAGTAACAGAGACAGATCTTATGTGCCCTTGATCTTCACACAGCGATACCATTTCTCAAAGCTACAGTGCAATATCCCATCCAAGAAATTGGCATTGCTACAGTCCACTATCTTTGTGTATGTATTTGTGTATCTACCACCACATTCAATATACAAAGCAATTCCATTACACCATGGATACCTTGTTTTGCCCTGTTGCCTGTCATCTCTGCCATCCCAACCTTCAACTAGAACCTCTGACAAATACTAGTCTGTTTTTCATTTCTATAATTTTTTATTTCAATAGTGTTATAAGTGGAATCATGTATATGATTTTTGGTATCAGCTTTTGGAGTCAGCATAACTCCCTGGAGATTTTTTCAAGTTGTAGCATGTATCACTATTTCCTTCCTTTTGATTGCTAAGTAGCATCCCATGGTATGACTGTATCACAGTTTGCTTAAACATTCACTCAGTTAAGAACATCTGAGTTGTTTCTAGTTTGGGGCTATAGCAAAGAAAATTGCTCTGAAGAGTCATGCACACATAAACTGAAGGGTTTTTTTTTTGGAACAGTTTTCATTTATCTGGAGCAAATGTCTAGGAGTGCAACTGCTTGATCTTATAGTAATTATAAGTTTAGTTTAACAAGAAAATTTCAAGCTCTTTTTTAGAGTGGAAAACATTTACCCTGTTATAATCTAAATCTTGCTAGCATTTTGTGCCATAACTATTTTTTTCAGCCATTCTGATAGGTATGTAATGGTACATTGTCTTATTGAAGTAACATTGGTTTATAACATGACACGTCTTATATGTAAAACACTTCAAATTCTGTATATACTACAGTGTGTCCATCACCAAAAGTTTAGTTTACATTCATAATCCTACAGTTGATTTTCTTTACCCGTCTTGCCTTTCCCCAAGCTCCTTCGCCTCTGGTAACCACAGTCTGTTCTCTGTATCCATACTTGCTTTTGTTGGCTTTGGTTTGCTTAATTTTTAAATAGTCCACATATGAGTGAAATCATAAGGTGTTTTTTCTTCTCCATCTGACTTTTATTTAGCATAATGTAAGAACCATTGTGCTATAAGTGGCAAGATTTCATCTTTTTATTGCTAAGTAGTATTCCACTGTATATAATACAAAAACTTCTTTACCCATTTATCCGCTGATGGGCATTTAGGTTGTTATCCTATCTTGATTATTATGAATAATGCTGCAATGAACATAGGATTATATATAAGTCTTTCTGAATTAGTGTTTTCATATTCTTTGTAAATTAGAGATTTTTCTTATTTCTTAAGGTAGGCCTGTATTGCTGTGAACTTCCCTCTTAATACTGCTTTTGCTTCAGGCTCACCTCAGATTTTGGTTTATGCTATTTTCTTTTTTTTTTTTTCTTTTTTTTTTTATTTTAGTTTTTTATTTTTTAAATTTTAAAATCTTTAATTCTTACATGCATTCCCAAACATGAACCCCCCTCCCACCTCCCTCCCCACAACAACTCTCTGGGTCATCCCCATGCACCAGCCCCAAGCATGCTGCATCCTGCGTCAGACATAGACTGGCGATTCAATTCACATGATAGTATACATGTTAGAATGTCATTCTCCCAAATCATCCCACCCTCTCCCTCTCCCTCTGAGTCCAAAAGTCCGTTATACACATCTGTGTCTCTTTCCCTGTCTTGCATACAGGGTCGTCATTGCCATCTTCCTAAATTCCATATATATGTGTTAGTATACTGTATTGGTGTTTTTCTTTCTGGCTTACTTCACTCTGTATAATCGGCTCCAGTTTCATCCATCTCATCAGAACTGATTCAAATGAATTCTTTTTAACGGCTGAGTAATACTCCATTGTGTATATGTACCACAGCTTTCTTATCCATTCATCTGCTGATGGACATCTAGGTTGTTTCCATGTCCTGGCTATTATAAACAGTGCTGCGATGAACATTGGGGTACATGTGTCTCTTTCAATTCTGGTTTCCTCGGTGTGTATGCCCAGCAGTGGGATTGCTGGGTCATAAGGTAGTTCTATTTGCAATTTTTTAAGGAATCTCCACACCGTTCTCCATAGTGGCTGTACTAGTTTGCATTCCCACCAACAGTGTAGGAGGGTTCCCTTTTCTCCACACCCTCTCCAGCATTTATTGCTTGCAGATTTTTGGATCGCAGCCATTCTGACTGGTGTGAAGTGGTACCTCATTGTGGTTTTGATTTGCATTTCTCTAATAATGAGTGATGTTGAGCATCTTTTCATGTGTTTGTTAGCCATCCGTATGTCTTCTTTGGAGAAATGTCTATTTAGTTCTTTGGCCCATTTTTTGATTGGGTCGTTTATTTTTCTGGAATTGAGCTGCATAAGTTGCTTGTATATTTTTGAGATTAGTTGTTTGTCAGTTGCTTCATTTGCTATTATTTTCTCCCATTCAGAAGGCTGTCTTTTCACCTTGCTTATATTTTCCTTTGTTGTGCAGAAGCTTTTAATTTTAATTAGATCCCATTTGTTTATTTTTGCTTTTATTTCCAGAATTCTGGGAGGTGGATCATAGAGGATCCTGCTGTGATTTATGTCTGAGAGTGTTTTGCCTATGTTCTCCTCTAGGAGTTTTATAGTTTCTGATCTTACATTTAGATCTTTAATCCATTTTGAGTTTATTTTTGTGTGCGGTGTTAGAAAGTGATCTAGTTTCATTCTTTTACAAGTGGTTGACCAGTTTTCCCAGCACCACTTGTTAAAGAGATTGTCTTTACTCCATTGTATATTCTTGCCTCCTTTGTCAAAGATGAGGTGTCCATATGTGTGTGGATTTATCTCTGGGCTTTCTATTTTGTTCCATTGATCTATATGTCTGTCTTTGTGCCAGTACCATACTGTCTTGATGACTGTGGCTTTGTAGTAGAGCCTGAAGTCAGGCAAGTTGATTCCTCCAGTTCCATTCTTCTTTCTCAAGATTGCTTTGGCTATTCGAGGTTTTTTGTATTTCCATACAAAGCTTGAAATTATTTGTTCTAGTTCTGTGAAAAATGTGGCTGGTAGCTTGATAGGGATTGCATTGAATTTGTAAATTGCTTTGGGTAGTATACTCATTTTCACTATATTGATTCTTCCAATCCATGAACATGGTATATTTCTCCATCTATTAGTGTCCTCTTTGATTTCTTTCATCAGTGTTTTATAGTTTTCTATATATAGGTCTTTAGTTTCTTTAGGTAGATATATTCCTAAGTATTTTATTCTTTTCGTTGCAATGGTGAATGGAATTGTTTCCTTAATTTCTTTTTCTACTTTCTCATTATTCGTGTATAGGAATGCAAGGGATTTCTGTGTGTTGATTTTATATCCTGCAACTTTACTATATTCATTGATGAGCTCTAGTAATTTTCTGGTGGAGTCTTTAGGGTTTTCCATGTAGAGGATCATGTCATCTGCAAACAGTGAGAGTTTTACTTCTTCTTTTCCAATTTGGATTCCTTTTATTTCTTTTTCTGCTCTGATTGCTGTGGCCAAAACTTCCAGAACTATGTTGAATAGTAGCGGTGAAAGTGGACACCCTTGTCTTGTTCCTGACTTTAGGGGAAATGCTTTCAGTTTTTCACCATTGAGGATAATGTTTGCTGTGGGTTTGTCATAGATAGCTTTTATTATGTTGAGGTATGTTCCTTCTATTCCTGCTTTCTGGAGAGTTTTTATCATAAATGGATGTTGAATTTTGTCAAAGGCCTTCTCTGCATCTATTGAGATAATCATATGGTTTTTATTTTTCAATTTGTTAATGTGGTGAATTACATTGATTGATTTGCGGATATTGAAGAATCCTTGCATCCCTGGGATAAAGCCCACTTGGTCATGGTGTATGATCTTTTTAATGTGTTGTTGGATTCTGATTGCTAGAATTTTGTTGAGGATTTTTGCATCTATGTTCATCAGAGATATTGGCCTGTAGTTTTCCTTTTTTGTGACATCTTTGTCAGGTTTTGGTATTAGGGTGATGGTGGCCTCATAGAATGAGTTTGGAAGTTTACCTTCCTCTGCAATTTTCTGGAAGAGTTTGAGGAGGATAGGTGTTAGCTCTTCTCGAAATTTTTGGTAGAATTCAGCTGTGAAGCCATCTGGACCTGGGCTTTTGTTTGCTGGAAGATTTCTGATTACAGTATCAATTTCCGTGCTTGTGATGGGTCTGTTAAGATTTTCTATTTCTTCCTGGTTCAGTTTTGGAAAATTGTACTTTTCTAAGAATTTGTCCATTTCTTCCACGTTGTCCATTTTATTGGCATACAACTGCTGATAGTAGTCTCTTATGATCCTTTGTATTTCTGTGTTGTCTGTTGTGATCTCTCCATTTTCATTTCTAATTTTATTGATTTGATTTTTCTCTCTTTGCTTCTTGATGAGTCTGGCTAATGGTTTGTCAATTTTATTTATCCTTTCAAAGAACCAGCTTTTGGCTTTGTTGATTTTTGCTATGGTCTCTTTTGTTTCTTTTGCATTTATTTCTGCCCTAATTTTTAAGATTTCTTTCCTTCTACTAACTCTGGGGTTCTCCAACTCTTCCTTTTCTAGTTGCTTTAGTTGTAGAGTTAGGTTATTTATTTGACTTTTTTCTTGTTTCTTGAGGTATGCCTGTATTGCTATGAACTTTCCTCTTAGCACTGCTTTTATAGTGTCCCACAGGTTTTGGGTTGTTGTGTTTTCATTTTCATTAGTTTCTATGCATATTTTGATTTCTTTTTTGATTTCTTCTGTGATTTGTTGGTTATTCAGAAGTGTGTTGTTCAACCTCCATATGTTGGCATTTTTAATAGTTTTTCTCCTGTAATTGAGATCTAATCTTAATGCATTATGGTCAGAAAAGATGCTTGGAATGATTTCGATTTTCTTGAATTTATCAAGTTTAGATTTATGGCCCAGGATGTGATCTATCCTGGAGAAGGTTCCATGAGCACTTGAAAAAAAGGTGAAATTCGTTGTTTTGGGGTGAAATGTCCTATAGATATCAATTAGGTCTAACTGATCTAATGTATCATTTAAAGTTTGCGTTTCTTTGTTAATTTTCTGTTTAGTTGATCTGTCCATAGGTGTGAGTGGGGTATTAAAGTCTCCCACTATTATTGTGTTATTGTTGATTTCCCCTTTCATACTTGTTAGCATTTGTCTTACATATTGTGGTGCTCCTATATTGGGTGCATATATATTTATAATTGTTATATCTTCTTCTTGGATTGTTCCTTTGATCATTATGTAGTGGCCTTCTTTGTCTCTTTTCACAGCCTTTGTTTTAAAGTCTATTTTATCGGATATGAGTATTGCCACTCCTGCTTTCTTTTGGTCTCTATTCGCGTGGTATATCTTTTTCCAGCCCTTCACTTTCAGTCTGTATGTGTCCCTTGTTTTGAGGTGGGTCTCTTGTAAGCAGCATATAGAGGGGTCTTGTTTTTGTATCCATTCGGCCAGTCTTTGTCTTTTGGTTGGGGCGTTCAACCCATTTACGTTTAAGGTAATTATTGATAAGTATGATCCCGTTGCCATTTACTTTATTGTTTTGGGTTCGGGTTTATACACCCTTTTCGTGTTTCCTGTCTAGAGGATATCCTTTAGAATTTGTTGGAGAGCTGGTTTGGTGGTGCTGAATTCTCTCAGCTTTTGCTTGTCTGTAAAGCTTTTGATTTCTCCTTCGTATTTGAATGAGATCCTTGCTGGGTACAGTAATCTGGGCTGTAGGTTATTGTCTTTCATCACTTTAAGTATGTCTTGCCATTCCCTCCTGGCCTGAAGAGTTTCTATTGAAAGATCAGCTGTTATCCTTATGGGAATCCCCTTGTGTGTTATTTGTTGTTTTTCCCTTGCTGCTTTTAATATTTGTTCTTTGTGTTTGATCTTTGTTAATTTGATTAATATGTGTCTTGGGGTGTTTTGCCTTGGGTTTATCCTATTTGGGACTCTCTGTGTTTCTTGGACTTGGGTGATTATTTCCTTCCCCATTTTAGGGAAGTTTTCAACTATTATCTCCTCAAGGATTTTCTCATGGTCTTTCTTTCTGTCTTCTTCTTCTGGGACTCCTATAATTCGAATGTTGGAGCGTTTCATATTGTCCTGGAGGTCTCTGAGATTGTCCTCGTTTCTTTTAATTCGTTTTTCTTGTTTCCTCTCTGATTCATTTATTTCTACCATTCTATCTTCTATTTCACTAATCCTATCTTCTGCCTCCGTTATTCTACTATTTGTTGCCTCCAGAGAGTTTCTGATCTCATTTATTGTGTTATTCATTATATTTTGACTCTTTTTTATTTCTTCTAGGTCCTTGTTAAACCTTTCTTGCATCTTCTCAATCCTTGTCTCTAGGCTATTTATCTGTGTTTCCATTTTAATTTCAAGATTTTGGATCATTTTCACTATCAATATTCGGAATTCCTTCTCCGGTAGATTCCCTACTTCTTCCTCTTTTGTTTGGTTTGGTGGGCAACTTTCCTGTTCCTTTACCTGCTGAGTATTCCTCTGTCTCTTCATCTTGGTTATATTGCTGTGTTTGGGGTGGCCTTTTTATATTCTGATAATTTGTGGAGTTCTCTTTATTATGGAGCTTCCTCACTTTGGGTGGGGTTCTATCAGTGGCTTGTCAAGGTTTCCTGGTTGGGGAGGCTTGTGTTGGAGTTTTGGTGGGTGGAGCTGGGTTTCTTCTCTCTGGAGTGCAGTGGAGTGACCCGTAATGGGTTATGAGACATCAAAGGTTTTGGGATAATTTTGAGCTGCCTGTATATTGAGGCTCAGGGGAGTGTTCCTGTGTTGCTGGAGAATTTGGGTGGTATGTCTTGTTTTGGAACTTGTTGGCCCTTGGGTGGAGCTTGGTTTCAGTGTAGGTATGAAGGCATTTGATGAGCTCCTATTGCTTAATGTTCCCTGAATTCAAGAGTTCTCTAATGTTTTCAGGCTTTGGGTTTAAGCTTCCTGCTTCTGGTTTTCAGTTTTATTTTTACAGTAGCCTCTAGACTTCTCCATCTATACAGCACCGATGATAAAACATCTAGGTTAAAGATGAAAAGTTTCTCCACATTGAAGGACACTCAGAGAGGTTCACTGAGTTACAAGGAGAAGAGAAGATGGAGGGGGTAGTTAGAGGTAACTGGAATGAGATGCGGTGAGATCAAGAGAGGAGAGAGCAAGCTAGCCAGTAGTCACTTCCTTATGTGCGCTCTATAGTCTGGACCGCTCAGAGGTATTTACAGAGTTATACGGGGAAGAGGAGAGGGAGGAAGTAGACAGAGGTGACCAGGAGGATAAGAGAGAGGAATGAGTAGGAGAGAGACAAATCCTGCCAGTAACCAGTTCCTTAGGTGTTCTCTACCGTCTGGAACACACAGAGATTCACAGAGTTGGATAGAGAAGAGATGGGGGAGAAAAGAGACAGAGGCCACCTGGTGGAGAAAAAGGAGAGTCCAGAGGAGGAGAGAGTGGTCAAGCCAGTAATCTCGCTCTCAGGTAAACTTGGGTAGTGAAGTTTGGGTTTTTAAATGTACAAAATTGACAACAAAAACCTAAGAGCAAAGATTAAAAATCTGGAGTAGAGGTTGGATTTTCAAAGATACAATATTAAAGAAAAGCAGAAGGAAAAAGGAAGAAAGAAAAAAAAAGAATTATTAAAAAACAAACAAACAAACAAAAACAAAACAAAACAAAACACCAACAACCATCCAAAGAGTATATATGGTGTTTGCCTTAAAAAAAAAAAAAGTCTTTTTTTTTTTTTTTAAATAGTAATACTAGGTTATAGAAATAAAAATTAGAGGAGAAATAGAAGACTTAACAATTAAAAAAAAGCTCAGAAAAAAAAGGAAAAAAAAAAGCAAAAAGCAAAAAAAAAGAATGATTTTAAAAATATTAAAAAATTAAAAATATATCTGGCTCTTCTCTGATGTTATGGGCCGTGTGGGCTCACTTCCAAGGTGGTTCCCTCTGTTTAACTTCTTCTGTTTGCTGGTTTTTAGGCTCACTAGTTCAGTCGCGCTGTGGGGAGGGGGGATGCTGCAAACAAATAGCACTGTCGTGTGTACACAGTATCTCTGCCCCGCTTGACCTGTCCTTTCTCGCGGCGCACAAACCGCTCCGGCTCTACGATGCTCAGCCGGGAGCCGTCTGGGGCCGGCCCTAGGCTGCGTGCACTTCCCCGGTCCAAGCCGCTCAGGTTCGGCCCTCAGGCAGCCCTCAGAGGCACAAATGCGGCTGGGACTGCGCTTTGTGCCCTTCCCAGGTCCGAGTAGCTCAGGAGTTTGGCGAGCGCGATCGCCGCGGCTTGTCACCTTTTCCGCCGCTGCCGCTCAGCTCTCTGGGTGGACCGCTGGCGCACCCCGTGAGGCAGACTGTGACTGTCCAGCACCCCCAGAAATCTTAGCAAAGGAGCCTGCTTGCAGTTAGGTAAGTAAAGTCTCTCCGGGTCTGCAATTGCCCCTTTCCAGTCCTTACGGCTCTGACTGCCTGTCCCCGGCGGGGAATGGTCTGCAGCCGGCTTTTTCCGCTCCGTCCTTTGTTCTGTGCTCAGTCCTGGCGGTGTCTTATGTTCGAGCTTTTCGCGTGGTAGCTATCCCACAGTCTGGTTTGCTAGCCCAAGTTAGATCGTTCTGGTTGCGGGTGGGGCGTTCCTGCCCGATTCTTGCAAAGCTCTGCAGCCCGCGCCTCCCGCGCGTCCCTGCCCTGCCCCCACTTCCCAATGGCGGATGCAGGCGTCTGTGCTGCTTTTCCGCTGGGGGAGTTACTGGTGGGCTTGTAATCTGTTGGTTTTAATTATTTATCTATTTTTCCTTCCTATTATGTTGCCCTCTGTGTTTCCAAGGCTCGCCACAGACTCGGCAGGGAGAGTGTTTCCTGGTGTTTGGAAACCTCTCTTCTTAAAATTCCCTTCCCGGGACGGGCTTCCCTTCTCGGGATGGAGCTCCCTCCCCACCTCCTTTGTCTCCTTTTTCGTCTTTTATATTTTTTCCTACCTGTTTCTGAAGACAATGGTCTGCTTTTCTGGTTGCCTGATGTCCTCTGCCAGCCTAGAGAAGTTGTTTTGTGGAGTTTGCTCGGCGTTGAAATGTTCTTTTGAGGAATTTGTGAGGGAGAACGTGATCTTCCCGTCCTATTCCTCCGCCATCTTTCCCTCCTCCTCTGCTATTTTCATTTTCATTTGTCTTTAGGTATTTTTTCATTTCTTCTTTGGTTTCTTCATTGACCCAACTGTTGTTTGGTGGCAGGTTGTTTAGTTCCCACTTATTTTTTTCCAGTTTTCTTCCTAGAGTTGTTTCTAGTTCCATACCATGTGATTGGAAATGATGCTTGACATGGTTACAGTCTTAAATTTCCAAGGCTTGTTTTATATCCCAGATAATGGTCCAGTTCCCTTTGCATTTGAGAAGAATGTATTCTGCTACATTTGGATGGAATGCTCTGTATATATTTATCAAGTCCATCCAGTCTAATCTTTCATTTAAGGCCGATGTTTCCTTGTTGAGCTTTTGTCTGGATGATCTACTCATTAATGTAATTGGGCTTTTATAGTCCTCTGTAATTATTGTTGCTGCTTATTTCTCTGTTTAGGTTTAATACTAATTGCTTTATATATTTTGGTGCAGCTATGTTAGGTGCATACATATATTAGTGATTACTATGTCTTTTTGACAAATTGTCTCCTTTATCATTATATAATATTCATTTTTTGTTATAGTTTTTTGGCTAAAAATCTATTTCATTTAAAATGAGTAAGGGGCTACATCTGCTTTCTTTAGGATGCCATTCCCTTGGAGGATCATCCTCTACCCCTTTACTTTAAGCCTGGTTTTGGCAGCACTGAGTCTTGTGGAGGCAGCATATAGTTGAATCTTGTTTTCTTTTAAAGTCTAGTCACTCTGTGTCTTTAGATTGGTGAATCCAATGGATTTACATTTATAGTGATTATTAATATATAAGAGTTTAGTATTGCCATTCTATTTTTTGTTTTCTGGCTACTCTATGTCCTCCTGTCTCTTTTATCTTGTTTCTGTCTATCTGTTATTTTAGTTAGGTGGTTTTGTACAGTGGTTTTTTTTTTTTTTGCCTTCCATTAGATTTATGTTTTGTGATTATCATGAGGTTTGTATAAAATGTATAATAAATAAAGTAGTCCTTTTTTTGCTGTTGATAGCGTCTCGTCTTAATTTGCCTATTAAAGTTTTATCCTTTTCCCCTTCTTAAGTTTGTGTTGTCGCTAATGATCCCTTTTTATGTTGTGAGTTCATTACTAATTTGAAGTTATGCTGTCATTATTTCTACTTTTTCCTTTAATCATTATGCTACACTTTTAACAACCTATTCTGATGTCTTGAGTTGCTATTTTCTGATTCTGTTAGTCTACTTATGTCGCCTTAGTCAAAGTTCCATATCGCTTGTTGTTTTGGTTTAGGCAGAAGAGCTCCATTCAGCACTTCTTGTGAGGCAGGTCTCGTGGTGGTGCATGCATGCATGCTCGGTTGCTTCAGTCGTGTCCAACTCTGTGTGACCCCATGGCCTCTAGCCTACCAGGCTGCTCTGTCCATGGGGGACTCCAGACAAGTGTACTGGAGTGGGTTGCCATTACCACCTCCAGGTTACCTTCCTGACTCAGGAACTGAACACATGTCTCCTGCATTGCTGGAGAAGGCAATGGCACCGCACTCCAGTACTCTTGCCTGAAAATGCCATGGATGGAGGAGCCTGGTAGGCTGCAGTCCATGGGGTCGCTAAGAGTCCGACATGACTGAATGACTTCACTTTCACTTTTCACTTTCATGCATTGGAGAAAGAAATGGCAACCCACTCCACTGTTCTTGCCTGGAGAAGCCCAGGGACGGGTGAGCCTGGTGGGCTGCCGTCTCTGAGGTTGCACAGAGTCGGACACGACTGAAGCGACTTAGCAGCAGCAGCAGCTCCTGCATTGCAGGTAAATTCTTTACTCATTGAACCACTTGGGAAGCCTCTAGTGGTGATGAAGCCTCACCACTGGTGAAGCCTCAGTTTTTTGGGGGAAAGCCTTTATTTTGTCCCCATATCTGAATGGTAACATTGCTAGATACTCTTGGATGACAGTTTTTATCTTTCAATACTTTGAGTATGTCAATCCAATCTCTTGGCCTGTAGAGTTTCTGCTGAGAAGCCTGATGATAGCTTATGGGGCTGATATGAAAGCTTATCTACCATAAACTTTGCTGACTGGCATCTTTTTACCTTGGCTGCCTTTAATATTCTTTTTTTGTCATTGACTTTTGACAGTTTTCTTTACAGAACAACTCTCACATCCATACATGACCACTGAAAAAACCATAGCCTTGACTAGATGGACCTTTGTTGGCAAGGTAATATCTCTGCTTTTTAATATGCTATCTAGGTTGGTAATAACTTTCTTTCCAAGGAGTAGGCATCTTTTAATTTTATGGCTTCAGTCACCAACTACAGTGATTTTGGAGCCCCCCAAAATAAAGTCTGACACTGTTTCCATTGTTTCCCCATCTATTTCCCATGAAGTGATGGGACCAGATGCCATTATGTTAGTTTTCTGACTGTTGAGCTTTAAGCCAACTTTTTCACTCTCCTCTTTCACTTTCATCAAGAGGCTTTTTAGTTCCTCTTCACTTTCTGCCATAAGGGTGGTGTCATCTGCATATCTGAGGTTATTGATATTTCTCCCAGCAGTCTTGATTCCAGCTTGTGCTTCTTCCAGCCCAACATTTCTCATAATGTACTCTGTATATAAGTTAAATAAGCAGGGTGACAATATACAGCCTTGACGTACTCATTTTCCTATTTGGAACAAGTCTGTTGTTCCATGTCCAGTTCTCTTGGACTGCAAGGAGGTTTAACCAGTCCATCTTAAAAGAGGTCAGTCCTGGGTGTTCATTGGAAGGACTGATGCTAAAGCTGAAAATCCAATACTTTGGCCACCTGATGCAAAGAGTTGACTCATTGGAAAAGACCCTGATACTGGGAGGGATTGGGGCAGGGGGAGAAGGGGACAACAGAGGATGAGATGGCTGGATAGCATCACCGACCCAATGGACATGAGTTTGAGTGAACTCTGGGAATTGGTGATGGACAGGGAGGCCTGGCGTGCTGTGATTCATGGGATCACAAAGAGTCACACACAACTGTGACTGAACTAAACTTGACAGTTTTAATATCACGTGTCTTGGAGAAGATTTTTTTGTGTTGCAGTAGTTACGTGTTCTCTTAGTTTTATGAATTTGTGTATCCAGTCTCTTCCCCAGGTTTGTGAAGTTCTCAGTTACTATTTCTTTAAATAAACTCTTCATTCCCTTGTTCTCTCCTCCGTCTCTGGGATGCCCATTATCCTCATTTTCTTAAAATGAGGAGAAATTGTATGAGCTTTTCCCATGTTTATGATCCTTTGCAACATTTTCAATACAATATATGATGCCATGCTCTTACTTCTTAATGATTTAAGATTTTTAAATTTCAAATAATCAATATTTTGAGAATAAAATTTTATATTTCTTTTAAACTTTTTATCCATTTGAAATAAATTTTATCATATTTTTCCCTGATTGTTCATAGAAATATTATATTAATCCCTTAGAAAAGTCCTGGTTATACATACCTAAAGTAAATCCTCAATAAGAATTATATCTATAATTGATGAAGTTTAGATTATACCAAATTATTTCCTCAACCAATCATTATAATTTACAAAGATAAGTTTGAGGTCATAACATACATGATTAATTATTTTGCTCCTATCATAAAGAACATAAACATTAGCAATTAGCTTTCTTTCTTTCTTCCTTTATCTCTCGATGATTGATCTATAGAATTTATTTATTTGAGTAAAGTACACACTATTAGATACATTGGGCCTAATGATGCATCTTAGTTAAAGCAATTTTAAGAATTTTCTTGATCATGACCATTTTCAAATTATATTTATATTTTTATGACATTATTAAACAAATGTTTTCAAAAATTATTTTAAAAACTAAACACAAATTTTAATGTAGTCTTAAATAAATATAAGTATTCAAAAAGAACATGTGTTTAAATATAAAGAAATATGTACTAAGAGGCAATGTAAGAAGTTTGATAGAAAAGTGATTGAAAAGGAATGAGGAAGTGTTACTTGCTCAGAAAGACCTTATTTTCAAACCAAATATTGAAAATCCATTCGGTCAAATGTATATTCTTCTTTCCTTTAAAATTGCAATTCCCTTCCCAAAGCTTTGAATGAAAAATGAAGATTGTAAAGAACCATTCTTCAGTTATGCGAAGGCTGAAGCCATTGTTGAATTTGTTGAATTACTCAATTATTCCAAAAAGTCATACAGAGATTGCCAAGGGTGATGGTAATGAATGAAATTGATCTAATCTTGCAATATGAAAAGAATTTCTTGGAGTGGAACACTTGTTTCACAGAGGAATCTTTAGGGAAATAACTGGCAAAAGTATCCTTTTTTCATGGAAGGAAACTTATTAACATGACATATAAGAGAAAGCCTGGACATTTTAAATCCTAATGCAAAGCTTCTCTATTAGAGTCCCACAATAATACTGGCTTCAAGAAAGCGTGCAAGCATCATGAAAAATGAAAATGCCACAGCTCTTGTCTCAGTCATATACATACATTTTTGGCCCGGTCTTTTTAATTCTCCTCATTAAATGTGAAATTTAATTTATTGTATGATCTGTCAGGTACAGGCTTCAAGACCTGTGAGGCTACTAGGCATCTTTGATTTGCGTTAAAGATTGGCACCAATGAACGGCACTCTGATTTGCATTTATAAACCAAAGCTACTACATGGGACTTTACAGTATTGAATCCCAGTGATGAAGTATACTTATATGATACTTTACCACTTTTGAAGTTCTTTCATATATATTTCATTACTTGAATTCCATAGCAACCTTAGTAACTGTTATAATAACTGCAATACATCTTTAATTCATTTCTCCACCTATTCCACTCCACGAAAGCAGCTGACAATAGCTACAGAAAATAGAAAACTATGCTGGCTGATCTCACTTTAAATTCATGACCAGGAATCTCAAGTGGGTCCTTAGCACTGCCAGGCAATTTTACTACATTTCTCTAGTTCATTTACTCTCCTACTTTTTACATGACTATTGCACAGCCCTTTCATTTTCTTTCTCTCTGCTGATAACTTTGCTTCTCAATTACTGTTCAGTTCAATTCAGTAGCTCAGTGGTGTCTGACTCTTTGCGACCCCATGTACCACATCATGCCAGGCCTCTGTATCCATCATCAACTCCTGGAGTTTACTCAAACTCATGTCTATCATGTTGGTGATGCCATCCAGTCATCTCATCCTCTGTCATCCCCTTCTCCTCCTGCTCTCAATCTTTTCCAGCATCAGGGGCTTTTCAAATGAGTCAGCTCTTCACATCAGGTGGTCAAAGCATTGGCGTTTCAGCTTCAACATCAGTCCTTCCAATGAACACCCAAAAATGATCTCCTTTAAGATGGACTGGTTGGATCTCCTTGCAGTCCAAGGGACTCTCAAGAGTCTTCTCCAGCACTACAGTTCAAAAGCATCAATTCTTTGGCGCTCAGCTTTCTTCACAGTCCAACTCTCACA
The DNA here is from genome assembly GCF_042477335.2 of Ovis canadensis. NCBI lineage: Eukaryota > Metazoa > Chordata > Mammalia > Artiodactyla > Bovidae > Ovis > Ovis canadensis. The sequence goes on along the minus strand of NC_091247.1, from coordinate 126,626,466 downwards.
TCCATACATGACCACTGGAAAAAACCATACTCAATTACTGAGATAGGTGCAATTAGAAGAGAATTTCTAAATATTCTATCATTAAATCTATTACTCTATATGAGTCTGTACCCATATATTTCTCTTTCCCTTTAATTGCAAAGGATGAACCATTCTTGCTGTCAGGCCCCTTTGTATCCTCTCTCAACTCAAGGATATCACTTTTGGGTTATTTTTTGTTTGTTTTTTCCACTTTGTTATCTGTATCATCAATTTCCCCTCTCTGCTGTTTCTTCCATCAAAACACAAACATATTACGTTAGTTTTTTTTCTTAAAATACTTCTTCCTTCACCCTTTAATCTCTTGATCTAACATCTCAGTTCTGTACATTTGTCTAGAGAGTTTCAGTATTTTCCTCTCATTCACATATTACCCACTCCTATATATATATATATATATATATATATATATATATATTTGTCACTATCATTTTACTGAGACCACTCTGGTCAAGGTGAGCAGTGATACCTACATTGTGGAATCCACATCTTGTTTAATCATTCAGCAGCCCTTCACCTGCTAAACATATCACTATTTGGAGCCCTTTTAGCAACTGAATAGACAACATCAATCTCACTTGGTTCCCTTACGTTATAGCTCTTTGAATTTTTTTGCACTTTGCAGTTTTCTTTTTCATTCCCTGACTTTTGAATACCACAGTTCTATAGGCTCAGTCCCTGTATTTTTCTTTTTTATCCACAGTTAATCTATTTTGACATTATCCAAAGTGTATATGCAAAGGCCATCTAAATGTTAGTTATTTCAGATTTACATCTTCAGCCAAGTCCACTCTCTTGAATTCCATATTTCAACTATTAATTTTTCAAAAATTTCAATATACCAGTATGTGCCCCTAATATTAATGTTTACAAAACGGCACTTCTGTTCTTTCCCTCACAGATATGCTCATTCCTGAGGGTATGGTAACTCTGTCTTTCCATTTGCTTGCATTATCCTTAATACATCAAGGGATGTAGCAAGTACATCCCTTGATATTTCCTTTTTCTTATTCTTCACATGCAGTTTATCAGTAAATCCTGCTCACTCTACCTTTGAAAACTGTCTAGATTGTGACTATCATCTCCTACCAACATTACTACAATTGCATCTAACTCATTTCTTTCTTTCTTCTTACTGCTTTCAGCACAGCAACTAGGTTTATAAATTAACATCAGATTCAGTTACTTCAGTGATAAAAACACTTCAATATGTCCTCATTTTATTCCATTGACTTTTGAGGAATTAATTATCATGGCCCCAGATAATACTTTGACCTTGGTTCCTCTCCTTCCATCATTTGATTCCTCCAGTCACATTATCCACAGACTTCTCTGGAGCTCAACAAAGATATTTTAGTTTGAGGTTACTTCTACCATGTTCTTTTGACTGTTCTTCCTCACTTTTTAAGGCTGTACTCAAATATCCTCTTTTCTTAAAGGATGGTGATGATCTTTTTTTGAGGATTCTATTAAAAATAGCTAACTTTTCAAAACTGGCTTCAGTAACTCTCTAGCTCCATATCCTGCCTTTTTTTTTTTTTTTTTGGTCTTAACATTTTTTATGTAATATTAATCTATAGTATAAGGATCTTTGCATTTTAAATGGTGTTTGGCACACAGATTCACTCAACAAATATTTGATAAAGAAATAAATATGAAATACTTTTGGTACATTTTCTTATTTCTGTCTCCCTAACCATCTATTACCACACTAAGCTATGTTGTCCAAGCAAGAATGGGTTTTGTTTGAGACTATGGAGCCTGGTAGGCTTTAGTCCATGGGGTCGCGAAGAGTCGGATATGACTGAGCGACTTCACTTTCACTTTTCACTTTCATGCATTGGAGAAGGAAATGGCAACCCACTCCAGTATTCTTGCCTGGAGAATCCCAAGGACAGGGGAGCCTGGTGGGCTGCCGTCTATGGGGTGGCACAGAGTCAGACACGACTGAAGCGACTTAGCAGCAGCAGCAGCATGCCACCCAGAGTAAGACTTATAACTTCTGGTTAATATTTTATTTATCTTTCAAGACCTGATTTAAAGGTCAACTTCTCTTTGAAACCTTTCTAGAGTTTTGCATGCAGAACTAATTACTCTCTCTTCTGCTATTTCACAGCTCATTTATGCATTAATTGAATATTTATTGAATTTTCTGGGTAGTATAATAAGACTTTGGAGACATGAATGGTTACCTAGATGAATTTTACTGTGTGTTCCTTAAGGCAGGTTTTCTAAGGCATTAGAAACAATTATATATTATTATTAATTATTGACTTCTATATGTCCTAGCACAAGTTTTCCCTGGACAGTTTCCATGAATTATTCTATTTGTGGTTGTTGTGGTTCTGAATACTGTGTTTAGTATATACCAACTCAGACAGTATTTGTTGAAGTGAAATAAAACATCTGTTCACTTCAGGGCTATTTCTAAAATTGTATTCTAAAACTTCCTTACTTTCTCTGTTATGTACATTACTGTTAGAAATAATACCTAATCTCACCACACTCAAATCAAATGGAACACAATTTCAGTAACCTTTTTCCCAATTGCATATTGGCTGCTCCTTCAGTTGGATAGTTACATTGTGATTCTTTTTTATATAAACTGTATGCCTATTAACTACAGAGAAAAATAAAACATGTATTTGACCTAGAGATTTGGGAGTGCCCATTTTCCATATTTTGTTTATTTACTTACTTTACAAGGTGTTTCTTTTCTCCCGGCCAGAAGAGCTGAAAAGTTAGGCTGGAATAAATGTGAAAGATCTATTACCTTTAGAGAATATTCAAGCCAAGATGGAAGCACCACCTAAGATGCTCTGAAAGCCAATTGACATCTGTTGCTTGACCAATAATTTATAAACAGAATACTCTTTGGGGCATCCCCTGTGGCTCAGTGGTAAAGAATTCATCTGCAATTCAAGAGCCACAGTAGACAAGTGTTTTGTCTCTGCATGGGGAAGATCCTCTGGAAGAGGGCATAACAACCCACTCCAGTATTCTTGCCTATAAAACCCATGGACAGAGGAGCCTGGCAGGCTACAGTCTATGGGGTCACAAAGAGTCAGACGTTACTGAAATGACTTAGCATGCATGCATGCAGAATACTCTTCAGAGAGAAGTGTCAAGATTTTTACCATTGCTGTAGAGTAAAATGGGGAAATTTCTAATTGTGTAAACACTATATTCTTATCTAATTCAACCAATGAATGACTGTAAGTTCATTTTCTCTGCTACTTGTAATATGTAGTTTTCCAAGACTGAAAACCAGTTCTTGAAAATGTCCAGAGCCTTGATTTTTCTCATGATTATTTAGCCAACATTCTGGGTGATTATTTTGCATTTCTTCTATGTCTGATTGTTTTGTTCAATGTCAAGAGAGGTTAACGGGATTCTCTGGCTATAATCAGCTCATAACTTCCGGAAGAAAGGCAACTGTCAGTGCCTAGCAATTGAGTCAAGGTATTTTCTAAAAGATTCCTTAAAGTTCATTTTCTTCTAGAGTCACTATGCATTTTATTTTTTATTTTTTTAATTTTTTAATTTTTATTTTTACTTTATTTTACTTTACAATACTGTATTAGTTTTGCCATACATTGACATGAATCCACCACGGGTGTACATGCGTTCCCAAACATGAACCCCCCTCCCACCTCCCTCCCCATAACACCTGTCTGGGTCATCCCCATGCACCAGCCCCAAGCATGCTGTATCCTGTGTCGGACATAGACTGGCGACTCGATTCTTACATGATAGTATACATGTTACAATGCCATTCTCCCAAATCATCCCACCCTCTCCCTCTCCCTCTCCCTCTGAGTCCAAAAGTCCGTTATACACATCTGTGTCTTTTTTGCTGTCTTGCATACAGGGTCATCATTGCCATCTTTCTAAATTCCATATATATGTGTTAGTAAACTGTATTGGTATTTTTCTTTCTGGCTTACTTCACTCTGTATAATCGGCTCCAGTTTCATCCATCTCATCAGAACTGATTCAGCATTTTAGACCTAATTTGTCTGTGTGTGTGTATGTGTGCCTGTTAGCAGCATCCCTTTCTGTTTTAATAACTATATATGTATTTTCTTAATGAAGGTGCAAATGTAAAATTATACTTTACGTGAGATTGCACTCTATTTAATTTTTACTAAAAGACAGTAGAGGAAACGTTCAATGTTACTATTCATCAAATAAAATTAGAATACTTTAAATTTGATAATACTAGATATTAAATAGACTTATGTAACAAAAGATGCTCAGTTAAATAAGCAACTTTTTCTGTCAGTATTGATTTATCCTTGAGAATTCAGATTTGCTTATCATGAAAATAAATAAGCATGTTGATTAACAAGGACTACTGTCATTTTGATGTCTTCAAGTATATGGTTTTATAATAACATATGCAACTGAAAATATAATTTCCAGTCTAAATTTAATACTTTTAAAAGTCAGCATGCTCAATATGCCATAGGGCATATTTTCCTCTATGGTGATAAAATCATCAAGAATGATTATGCTATTGATAGTGAAAATTGGCCATACAACAATATTTAGAAAAGAGTTCTACCAAATTGTTCATTATAAAATCATCACTCTTCTGCCCCCAGGTACAGGTCAGCTGAGGAGAAAGTGATAGTGAGGATGAAGGCATACTTTTCTTTGTTGTTGGCACCAGTCAGTATAGAAATATAACTGCTAAATATGTGGAAAACTGGGAGCAGCTCAACTTGATTCACCCAAAATAGAGAGAAAAACTCAATACCAGGAGGAACAATAGCTCACTGAAAGAGTTCTGAGGAAATCTTGGTGTGTAGCACTTTGCAATGGAGTTGAACCCAGCGTCTGTGGGTGTCTTAGTACCACAGGCATGAGGCAGAAATACAATTGCTAGCTAGTCCCATACTTTTGTTGCCCTTGCCCCTTCCTTTTTCAATGTCAGAATGAGTATGTCAGAAAAATACTACAGAACTCTTTTCCTGTTTTTAAATTTTCTTAGAAAATCTTTCACTGAATAGAACAATTGCAATTTCTTTCTTTTCATAGTAAGATCCACAATTTTAGTAAGTAAAAATATTTCATAGCAAATTCTTCTACAAAAGATGATTTGTTGTTTATCTGAAATTCAAATTTAACTGGGTATCCAATATTTTACCTGGCATTTAAAAGGCAAAAAGCCCTGATTATTACTCGTTCAACCTGAAAATAAAAAACGTATTATTGGGATGCTGAAAGAAGGCCATTTTCTGTCTGGTTTATTAGAGTTCTAATCCCCTCAGCTGGAGTTGGACACTCACAATAGTACCCAGGCTGTTTTGCTTCTGTAGTCTTTTTAGAATCCTAAAATCTGAGCTTCATTGACTAGGGCATGAGATCCTTTTTCTTCCACTCTGGTTTCAAAGAACACACATTTGCGAAGGAAAAATCAGTCTGAGAAGTCGGCTAATTAATCTGCTCAACAATTTTCAGATGTGAGATTCTAGGGTTGAATCTTTCTAAAATACTGTGGAGCTTGTGTTTTCATCAGAAACTGAAAGGAGAGTGTTATAGCAGAGAGAATATTGGGTTTAGATGTAGGAGATTCAGGAGACGTGTTTTATTTTTATTTCTATCTTTAACTGGAGCAAATAATGTTATCTTTTAGAAACTCAGCTTCTATCTCTTTAAATGAAAAAAAAATTCCTTTCTAAGATATGTCCTCCCAAATTTAACAAATCTGAAGATATGTTTCTCACCATAATTAAAACTTAAATCAATTTATTATTTGCAGAGTCATTTAAAAATCCTGGTATTTTTGAAGTTCTGTTCTGTGTTTTCTTTGTTTCATCATGACACACATTATTCCCTTTTCAATATTGTATTCTCAGGATGCAGGACATATCTCACACTTAGAAGGCATAAAATAAATATGTACAAATATTGAAGGAATACTGAGTAGTACAGAATGAAAAGGTGAAATTGATATCTGGCTTTACAGTGGTTAAATTATAGATGTTTCCCCCAGAGTAGTCAGTATCATTATTTGAATGAAATTTCAAGGAAATAGAATTTTTCCCCTTGTAGCAGGTCTGGCATATATTAGACTTTCAGTAAAAATATATTGCACAAATTAAGAAATCATCAGGACCTACTTATAGCACTGAAAGTGCCTCCTTGCTTTGAAATAAAATTCAACATAAAATTCTTGAAATAGGAGAAAATATGATTTTCCTAAATGAGGTGAAGCATTTTTAATTTTATAAGAAATAAAATTTGTCATTCAGTTTTGTATGATATGTAAGCAAAAAAAAAAGTAGTTCCTAACTTTTGATTTATGGTCTTTTTCTTTTTTTAATTTATTTTTTAACTTAAATTTATTTACTTTAATTGGAGGCTAATTACTTTACAATATTGTATTGGTTCTGCCACACATGTATAATATCATATAGTCTTTTTAAATTATAAAAGTAAAAACCACATATTTAAGAACATCTTCTTGATACTGCTAAAATAATCACTTTATTATGCGTTTTTTGTTTTTATACATTAGATTTTATTATAGTAATAATCAATAATTGAAGATTTAAAATTAAAATGTCTAACACTGAATTCCCCAACCTTTTTTTGATTTGGGAACCATTTTCATAGTTTCACATTATTTCACAAATATATATAACCTAAGGTAGCACACACATTTTTGCATATCATATACACATTTACTCAATGTATCTAATCTAAATTTACTTCATTTCATTAGGTCCTACTGTCAGATGCCAGTTAAGGTACTGAGGAAAGACAAATCTGAATAAATAATCCCCAGTTTTCAAGGGCATTCTGGTGTAATCACAATGTGAATCTTTTTTTCCTAGATATTTAGTACAGTTTAAAGTAACAAACCATCTAACTTTCCCACAGCACATATAGTATAATGAATTTCAAGTTAAATAACTTATCAATCAAGGGTTTCTGTGTGAACAGCAAGTTTATTTAATAAATGCTTTTGGGCAGATTGTACTCATTTCGATAAGGTTAATGATGCTTTATTCACTTCAGTGACTCTTCCATTTCAATGACTTTACACCTTTACACACAATAGTCATAGTATTCTCAATAATTAATGATGATTATTAAAGATTTAATGTATCAGGGGGCTTTCAAACAACATTTTACATGACATCATTTGCTCCTCACAAAGAAATAGGAAGTTATTATCACTGTGTTCGGAGAAGGCAATGGCAACCCACTCCAGTGTTCTTACCTGGAGAATCCCAGGGACAGTGGAGCCTGGTAGGCTGCTGTCTATGGGGTTGCACAGAGTTGGACACAACTGAAGCAACTTAGCAGCAGCAGCAGCAGCAGCAGCATCACTGTGTTGGAATTGGAAAATGAAAGAATATAGAGCAGTTTACATAATCTGTAAGCAATAGAGATGAGATCAAGAGCAGACAATGGGCAAAGACAAAATTCTCTTCATAATTAAAACTTCAATGAAGTTATTATTTTGGGGCTCACACATCGCTGCTTCAAGTTGCCTTAAGAACCAACTGATTAACAAAAACTTCCTATTGAACTGTGCCAGGCCAGAACTAATAAAATGTAGTTTTGTTTTTGTTATTTCATAACTAATTTTTAGCACTTACTATTTTCCAGTTGGGTGTCCCAGGTAATGCAGTGGCAAAGAATCCGCCTGCCAATACAGGAGACAGAAGAGACACAGGTTCAACTCTGGGTTGGGAAGATCCCCTGGAGTGGAAAATGGCAATGCACTCTAATATCCTTGCCTGGAAAATTCCATGGACAGAGGAGCTTGGCAGGCTGTAGTCCATGGGGTCACAAAAAGTTGGACACAATTGAATGACTGAGCATACACTGGAATCAGATCTTACCCAATGTAAATCACTGTGATGACTTTTGCGAACCTTTTAGGCCTTGGTGAGCTTTTATGTAAGGATTGAGAGTAAAGTACCCTAATCAGAATTTTAAAAAGGAATTTCTAAGCCATTACTTTTAGTGAGTGTTAGAAATCAAGCCACTGAGGAAAGAATCAAGATAAGTGCAATGGACAATATAGCAGCCAAAAATAAGATATAACCTGAGGGCAAGGAATTTGATGAAAGGATAAACCAAGAAAGAACATGGATATAGAGTGAGTCATTGATTAGACAAATCCATTTGAATGAATGACTGATCTTGTCACTTTCAATACATATATCTTGGCATCAGAAAAACATAATCACAGTTGCATTTCTCAGTTGGCATAATTTCTTTTCTTTCTGCTAACATTTTATTTAATTAAGAAATTCACTGATAGAGAAGAGAAAGTAGAAAGTGCTTCATATCTTTTATTTCTATAAAGTAAAGACTCTATATCACCTTAAGAAAAGCTGTTCAGAAATTCTCTTCCCACTTTGGTATGAGACTAGATTAATGTGCCCTGACAGTTGGTGTTATACTCCTATTGCTATAATCATGCAGGACACAAAGTCTAATGTGAAACCACATTAACTACAGAGTAGGCCTACTATTTGCAAAATTACACATGGGATAGGTCAGTTTAAGAAGATGCTAGTTTATTTTTTCCTTGGGATGTGCAAATAAATAACTTCTCAGCTCTTTCAGTGGGAAAGTATTAAAAGGACATACCATAAATATTACTCTTTCCATTTGGCATGTAATAGCAGTTCTTTTTTTTTTCCCTTTAAGTGATTTCCCAAAATTTCTGAAAGTGAATGAAAATAACTTTGAGTAACTCCTTTTTGTCAAGTACTTTTGTAGATGCTATATTTTACAGACAAAGAAATAAAAAGTCAGAAAGCCTGTGGCAACAATCAAAATTTATACTCAGATCAATCTGAATATAAAAACCTTAATTCTATAAGTAAAATTGTTTTCACATTAGACCTTGGCATTTACATTTTTAAAAAGTGAGTGAAAACTTTCACTTTTTTCTGTAGTCATATTTTTGTTGTTATTGTTTAGTCACTCAATTGTTTCCACTCTTTTGTGACCCCATGGACTGTAGCCTACTATGCTCTTTTATGCATGGAATTTTCCAGGCAAGAATACTGGAATGGGTTGCCATTTCTTCAAGGTATCTTCCAGACCAGGGAGCAAACCTGTGTCTCTGCTTCTCCTTCCTTGCAGAAAGATTCTTTACCACTGAGCCACCAGGAAAACCCAGTCATATTTGAATAGACTGTGTTTACTCAGTCACTCAGCAAATACTTACTGTGTACCAAATATGTACCAGGTATTTTGATACATGTAAGGTCTAAAGCTGAGCACCGAAGAATTGAGGCTTTTGAACTGTGGTGTTGGAGAAGACTCTTGAGGGTCCCTTGGACTGCAAGGAGATCCAACCAGTCCATTCTGAAGGAGATTAGTCCTGGGATTTCTTTGGAAGGAATGATGCTAAAGCTGAAACTCCAGTACGTTGGCCACCTCATGCGGAGAGTTGACTCATTGGAAAAGACTCTGATGCTAGGAGGGATTGGGGGCAGGAGGAAAAGGGGACGACAGAGGATGAGATGGCTGGATGGCATCATTGACTCGATGGATGTAAGTCTGAGTAAACTCCGGGACATGGTGATGGACAGGGAGGCCTGGCGTGTTGCGATTCATGGGGTTGCAAAGAGTCGGACACAACTGAGCAACTGAATTAAACTGAACTGAAGGTCTAAAGCAATAACCATGGATAAAATTCTGGAACCTCATGGAGCTTTTACATTTTAGTGAGGGAGACACATAAATTAACAGAAGGTATGAAAGACTGAAGGCGAGAGGAGAAGGGGACGACAGATGATGAGATGGTTGGTTGGCATCACTGACTCAAGGGACATGAGTTTGAGTGAACTCCGGGAGTTGGTGATGGACAGGGAGGCCTGGCATGCTGCCGTTCATGAGGTCGCAAAGAGTTGGACACGACTGAGGGATTGAACTGAGCTGAACTGATGTTACATGGGGTGATATTTTAAACTTCTCAGTTTACAATAATATGGAAGTTTTTTTTTTTTTTTTTAGAAAATTCTGTTAAAATAAACTTTATTGCACTTTATTTTCTATGAGGTAATATGACTATTAATGTGAGGTACTACATTAACTTCTTATATATTTATAAACTTGTTTTACCTTAGAGTGACTTACTATAGTTGGAAAATACATAATAGTTGTTAAATGACATAGATGAAAATAAATCCTGTGACAATGTTCTTCTGAAAAGAGAGGAATTTAAGGATCATAGCAAAATTGTTTTAACTATTAAAGGAATTCCCTGAATATGCATAACATAAATATGACAGTTATTTTAATCTATATTTTGTCTATATTTTAGTTACCTTTCTACATGTATAGTTGCAGTAACCTGCTGATTAGTCAAAATCCAATATTTTAAAAGAATCCAACTAACAGCACATGGAAACTAGGATGGTTTTTAATAATAAGAAAAATATGTTGCATCTCAAATCTAAATTGATTCACTGGGAGATGATCTAAAGCTGTTTGAACATCTATTTAAAATGGCCCTCAAGAATATGTCTATTTTGGATTAAATGAAGATACTTCACTTTGGAAAATTATAGCTTCTAAAGGACATGCATACCATCATCCCCATTTTCAATCTATGCTTGTCTTCTAGAGCCCAAACCAGATGCAAATGATTTAATGACATTTAATGAAATCTTTGGAGACCTATAGTGGAATAGTGCACACTGGTCAGTATTCAGGCTTGCCAGGGATTTCATTTGCATTTGCTTCTAAATATAGAAAATGTAAGAATCAGTGTGTCATAATTGCTGTTGCTCAACATACTATGCTTCTTTCTTTCTTTTTTCCTGCCTTACAAACTAGATTTCTTTTCTTTTCTTATTTTTTTTTATTTAGGTGAAAGGAAATGGCTCTAAATAACAGGAACATCATCCTTTAGCTCTGTTTTCTCTATTACAGAAGATGTAACTGCACATGCAAAATTGCTCTGCCCAGGGAATTGTTATTTGAATCTCTTTGAATCCACTGTGAGAAAACAATCAAGTAGACACATAAATGTGATTGAAAAAATTCCAAATTGTTACCTTTGAAGCTACATTTGCGAGATAAATATTACTGTCTACATTTCCATTTATTCTGTGGGGTTTTTTTCTCTTTCAAGACAGTGGTAACTAATAGAAAATATTTTATGCCTTCATTTAAATGAAAGCTCAAAAATGCCTGGAATATATTTGATGTTTTCATGTCACAACATGTTTATCCAATTAAATTTTCTAAGAAAATCTTTTAGTTTTTATCTCAGAGCAATGCAGAACAATATTAGCACAACCTATATTTTGAGAATAAGCACATTATAGTTATGAAATTCTTTGGCTATATGGAATTTATTATGATTTGGGAAAACCTGAAACATTTTTTCCTAATGCATTTTTCTTTTTTACATTACATATAGTCATTTTATTTTTCATGAGACAAGCCTTGTCAGAAAAGTTCAATTGAAAATATAAAATCACATTCAGTTCTCCCCAAAGACAGCCAGGGAATGGCAGTCTTCTGGAGAGCATTCTGCGAATGAAAGGGGGGAAGATTATATATTTTTTATTGTGTAACAGTCACACAAATCAGAAAAAGTAGTTAATTTGAAACACATTTTCAGTTCCTCAGGAAATTTTTTTTAATGGCTCATTTTCCCCCCAGTTCTACCACATTTGGGATAATTCAAAATCTCTACAATCATTGGTTCTCAAGTGGTATGATTTTTGCCCCCCTCACCTCTCCACTGCTGGGATATTTAGAAATGTCTGAATATGCTTTTGATTGTCACATCTGGGAGTGCTACTGGCATGTAATGGACAGAGGACATATATGCTGAACTTGTAATGCACAGGAAAGCCCCCACAACAAAAAATTATCTGATATACATTGACAATAGTGTCAAGATCAAGAAACCCTGTCTAAAGTAAAAGCTTGTTGTTGCCAGTCACTAAAGCTAATTGAAAGTGTCTTATGGTATCTATCCTTCTGCATGGAAGGAAGTAAAACACAACCTTGTCTCTAGAATCTCCTACTGTGAATGTTTTATAAACCAACACTCAAAATATTTCAATATTAAAGCAGATAAAGTTGATAACACTTTCATTTATTAATTCCATTGAACAGATATTTCTTATAGAAACCCTACATAACAATTCTTATGCTAGATACAAGCAACACAGTCTATACAGAAGGACATTATCATTGGATATAAATGTTTCCCTGATGGCTCAGAGAGTAAAGAATCTGCCTGCAATAGAGAAGACCTGGGTTGGCTCCCTGGGGTTGGGAAGATCCCCTGGGAAAGGAAATGGCAACCCACTCCAGTATTCTTGTCTGGAGAATCCTATGGATAGAGGAATCTGGAGGACTACAGTGCATAGGGTTGCAAAGATTTGGACACGACTGAGCGACTAACAGTAATAAAATGTTTCATGAAAGCAGGGAATAATGGTGGTGTTGTTTGATGTAATATTTTTCAATTGCTAGCATAGAGCCTGAACACATAAAGCTTAATCAATATTTGTTGCATTAACAACAAGAAATTAATGAGTATATTAAAGCATGTGACATGACAAGCATGTACCAGGCACAGTGGTACGTTAGAGAAAGAAATAACTTGCATGGTCTGATATGTCAGAAGGGTCTTCCTGGATGAGGGAGCATTTGACCTAAACCTCTTGAACTGATAAGTTTATTGAACAGTAATGGGAAAATTAGTAGGGTTGAATGATACTAGAAAAGACAACAGATGAGGTTTCTGTACAAGTTAGGCCTTGGAAGATAAAGCATTTTTGTTGACTATCAGGTGAACTAATATGATTGGAGATCTGTAGTGCAAAAGAAAGTGTCAGTTCAGTTCAGTCACTCAGATGTGTCCAACTCCTTGTGACCCCATGAACCGAAGCACCCCAGGCCTCCCTGTCCATCACAAACTCCCTGAGTTCATCCAAACCCATGTCCATTGAGTCGGTGAGGCCATCCAATCATCGCATCTTCTGTTGCACCCTTCTCCTCCTGCCCTTGATCTCTCCCAGCATCAGGGTCTTTTCAAATAAATCAGCTCTTCGCATCAGGTGGCCAAAGCATTGGAGTTTCAGCTTCAACATCAGTCCTTCCAATGAACACCCAGGACTGATCTCCTTTAAGATGGACTGGTTGGATCTCTTTGCAGTCCAAGGGACTCTCAAGAGTCTCCTCCAATACCACAGTTCAAAAGCATCAATTCTTCAGCTCTCAGCTTTCTTTTACAGTCCAACTATCATATCCATACATGACCACTGGAAAAACCATAGCCTTGACTAGATGGACCTTTGTTGACAAAGTGATGTCTCTGCTTTTTAATATGCTATCTAGGTTGGTCATAACTTTCCTTCCAAGGAGTGAGTGTGTTTTAATTTCATGGCTGCAATCACCATCTGCAGTGATTTTGGAGCCCCCCAAAATAAAGTCTGACACTGTTTCCAATGTTTCCCCATCTATTTCTCGTGAAGTGATGGGACCGGATGCCATGATCTTCATTTTCTGAATGTTGAGTTTTAAGCCAACTTTTTCACTCTCCTCTTTCACTTTCATCAAGAGGTCCTTTAGTTCTTCATCCCTTTCTGCCATAAGGGTGTTGTCATCTGCATATCTGAGGTTCAATCTTGGTTCCAGATGGTGCTTCATCCAGCTCAGCATTTCTTGTGATGTACTCTGCATATAAGTTAAATAAGCAGGGTGACAATATACAGCCTTGATGGGCTCCTTTTCCTATTTGGAACCAGTCTGTTGTTCCATGTCCAGTTCTAACTGTTGCTTCCTGACCTGCATATAGGTTTTTCAAGAGGCAGGTCAAGTAGTCTGGTATTCCCATCTGTTTCAGAATTTTCCACAGTTTGTTGTGATCCACACAGTCAAAGGCTTTGGCATAGTCAATAAAGCAGAAATAGATGTGTTTCTGGAACTCTCTTGCTTTTTCCATGATCCAGTGGATGTTGACAGTTTGATCTCTGATTCCTCTGCCTTTTCTTAAACCAGCTTGAACGTCTGGAAGTTCATGGTTCCCATATTGCTGAAGCCTGAGTTGGAGAATTTTGAGCATTACTTTACTAGCGTGTGAGATGAGCGCAATTGTGCAGTAGTTTGAGCCTTCTTTTGCATTGCCTTTCTTTGGGATTGGAATGAAAACTGACCTTTTCCAGTCCTGTGGCCACTGCTGAATTTTCCAATTTGCTGACATGTTGAGTGCGGCACTTTCACAGCGTCATCTTTCGGGATTTGAAATAGCTCAACTGGAATGCCATCACCTTCACTAGCTTTGTTTATAGTAATCTAGGGGTAGCAATATCAACTGAGGTGGCAGCCACATAGTGGTGAAAGAAGCAGCTTTAGAGTGGATGAGCAAATGACTGAGAAGATAATGAAAAGAACAAACGAAGAAGGGGAGAAAGAAAGAGAGAGATGCAAAGACTGAAGATTTGTTAGGAATGAGGGCTACTAATAAGTTTTTTTTTTTTTGTATTATAGTGTGTATCATGAGAGCCAGGAGAAAAATAATTGTTTAAAAGCTATTATTGGTTTACAGGGACAAATGAAAAGAAGTCAGTAAAGCCAAGGTTTCAGAGAAGTCACTGAGTTTTTCATCAGGAAGTCCAATATTTCATACACATATACCAGGTGATAGAGGGTCAGAGTTCAAGGGAAAGTTACCTGAAAGAGCTGTGAAATTTCACTTCCCTTTCGAGTACATTTCCTTGGTTCACAGCCTCATTCTATTTTACTTGGGCTAGAGTCATAGCTTTCTAAGTAGCTCTTCCCTGGCAGAGTGCCTTTTATGAACAGCTTCAATATGAATCTTTTCAAATCTCAAATTTGAACAAATCATTCCCTTGCTCAAAAGCTGTCATGGACTAGTCATTATTTATAATCCCAATTTTTCCCCCTGGAATTCAAAGCCCTTCATTTTCTGTTTCCAGTCTATTTTTTGTACCTTTTCCTTTTTATATTTCATCACAGTTTCAAAAATTACACAACAGGCAGTTTTCTGAGTTTACTGAATTGTTTCTTGCTTGAATGTTTTTTCCTGTGTTTTTATTTTACCCATTTAAGAATATCACTTTTTTCGTTCTTCACTGTCAACATCCTAGGCATCTTTCAGTTTATAATTTAATACTATCTACTCAATTAGATTTGCCCTGATTCTTCCCACCTGTAGATAATTTCTGTTTTCCATTCTTCTGAAGTATCTTCAGACCTCCCTCCTGGTATTTGTATATTTTTTTCCTTTATCATATTTACTTATTTCAGTTGATATATATATGGCTTTCTTTCTCAGCATCCATTCCATATGTTTCTGTTAATGGCAGCCTAATTTAAATTAGGTGACCCCCTAGGCTATGTATTTTTCATAGGACTAACCCTATTCCCATGGCCACAGTGAATTGATTTCTGATCCAAGTGAGCAGGCTGGTATTGATCCAAGCATCAATACCTGGCCTTTTCTGACACTATAAAGAATGATATGTTCACTTTCTACTGGCCTAAGAGACAGAATTAATGTGTCATGAAGAGAACTGGCCTGGGAATCAAGTCAATATACATTAAAATGGAATTGAGAAGAAGTCTCTAAGAGATAGAGAGAAAAAGGCCAATTGTAATTAATTTTTTTTAAAAAAATCTCTGGATTTAGGATTTCTGTATGAGTAACTACAGGGGACACTGTTCATTTCCATTCTGTATGAATGATGCCTCCAAAACTTTGTGATGTGGTAGCATGGCATTTTATTATTTGAACCAAGAAATTTCCCTTTCTCAGATTAATTAAATTTAATGGAGTTTCTTACACTGTCACTTACAAATGAAACAAGTGATACGTTTACTGACAATTCTAAAAATATTTCTTCTGCTGGAGAATATACTCTTGAGAACTGTATTTACTTTCTAATTTTGAATTCAAGTAGTTCCTAACAGTGCTTTTCTGCTAGTAAACTAATTTATGCTTTAATATATTCTGTTACATTGGTTCAAGCTGGTTTTAGAAAAGGCAGAGGAAGCACAGATCAAATTCCCAACATCT
Source organism: Ovis canadensis (assembly GCF_042477335.2). Lineage (NCBI taxonomy): Eukaryota > Metazoa > Chordata > Mammalia > Artiodactyla > Bovidae > Ovis > Ovis canadensis. The sequence goes on along the minus strand of NC_091247.1, from coordinate 126,610,379 downwards.
GCTGGATCATCAGAAAAGCAAGAGAGTGCCAGAAAAACAACTATTTCTGCTTTATTGACTATTCCAAAGCCTTTGACTGTGTGGATCACAATAAACTGTAGAAAATTCTTCAAGAGATGGGAATACCAGATCATCTGACCTGCCTCTTGAGAAATCTGTATGCAGGTCAGGAAGCAACAGTTATAACTGGACATGGAACAACAGACTGGTTCCAAATAAGAAAAGGAGTACATCAAGGCTTTTATATTGTCACCCTGCTTATTTAATTTATTTGCAGAGTACATCACGAGAAATGCTGGGCAGGATGAAACACCATCTGGAGTCAAGATTATCAGGAGAAATATCAATAATCTCAGATATTCAGATGACACCACCCTTATTGCAGAAAGTGAAGAGGAACTAAGAAGCCTCTTGATGAAAGTGAAAAAGTTGGCTTAAAGCTCAACATTCAGAAAATGAAGATCATGGCATCCGGTCCCATCACTTCATGAGAAATAGATGGGGAAACAGTGGAAACAGTGTCAGACTTTATTTTTTGGGGCTCCAAAATCACTGCAGATGGTGATTGCAGTCATGAAATTAAAAGACACTTACTCCTTGGAAGGAAAGTTATGACCAACTTAGATAGCATATTCAAAAGCAGAGACATTACTTTGCAAACAAAGGTCCATCTAGTCAAGGCTATGGTTTTTCCAGTGGTCATGTAGGGATATGAGAGTTGGACTGTGAAGAAAGCTGAGCATCAAAGAAACGATGCTTTTGAACTGTGGTATTGGAGAAGACTCTTGAGAGTCCCTTGGACTACAAGGAGATCCAACCAGTCCATTCTAAAGGAGATTAGCTCTGGGTGTTCTTTGGGAGGACTGATGCTAAAGATGAAACTCCAGTACTTTGGCCACTTCATGCGAAGAGTTGACTCATTGGAAAAGACTCTGATGCTCGGAGGGATTGGGGGCAGGAGGAGAAAGGGACGACCAAGGATGAGATGGCTGGATAGCATCACGGACTTGATGGACATGAGTCTGAGTGAACTCCGGGAGTTGGTGATGGACAGGGAAGCCTGGCGTGCTGCAATTCATGGGGTCACAAAGAGTCGGACACAACTGAGCAACTGAACTGATAACATTGGTTGACTTTAAGATTAAGTGAATGTCACTAAAGTGAAAATCGAGGAATATAAACCATGTAAGAAAGTTTAAGTGGTATGTACAGGGTTAGCAGTTTAGGGGAAAATATCAGACAAAGCTTCCTTTCAGGAAAAGTCATTAGTTTTTGAAAAATTAAATTGAAAAACTCAAAACAATTATAATGCACATGATCTCACCCTGGTTATTTGAACTTATGAATCATTGTTACAGTTCATTGTTTATGCTATTATTTTTATTACAGGATTTTTATTTGTCTAACTGATAACTGTGGGCAATATTGAGTTGGTGGACAGGGAAGCCTGGTGGGCTGCAGTCTATGGAGTCCCAGAATCAGACACAACTGAGCAACTGAACTGACTGACTGTGGGCAATATGGAGGACTTCTGGAAAATCTGGTTCAATAACTGTTCGGTTCAGTTCAGTTCAGTTGCTCAGTCGTGTCCGACTTCTTGCGACCCCATGAATCACAGTAAGCCAGGCCTCCCTGTCCATCCAACTCCTAGGGTTCACTCAGACTCACGTCCATCGAGTCAGTGATGCCATCCAGCCATCTCATCCTCTGCCGTCCCCTTCTCCTCCTGCCCCTAATCCCTCCCAGCATCAGAGTCTTTTCCAATGAGTCAACTCTTCGCATGAGGTGGCCAAAGTACTGGAGTTTCATCTTTAGCATCAGTCCTTCCAAAGAAATCCCAGGGCTGATCTCCTTTAGACTGGACTGGTTGGATCTCCTTGTAGTCCAAGAGACTCTCAAGAGTCTTCTCCAATACCACAGTTCAAAAGCATCAATTCTTCAGCACTCAGCTTTCTTCACAGTCCAACTCTCACATCCATACATGACCACTGGAAAAACTACAGCCTTGACTAGACAGACCTTTGTTGGCAAAATAATGTCTCTGCTCTTCAATATGCTATCTAGGTTGGTCATAACTTTCCTCCTAAGAAGTAAGCGTCTTTTAATTTCATGGCTGCAATCACCAATTACAGTGATTTTGGAGCCCCCCAAAATAAAGTCTGACACTGTTTCCACTATTTCCCCATCTATTTCCCATGAAGTGATGGGACCGGATGCCATGATCTTCATTTTCTGAATGTTGAGCTTTAAGCCAACCTTTTCACTCTCCACTTTCACTTTCATCAAGAGGCTTCTTAGCTCCTCTTCATTTTCTGCCATAAGGGTGATGTCATCTGCATATCTGAGATTATTGATATTTCTCCCGGCAATCTTGATTCCAGCTTGTGTTTCTTCCAGCCCAGCGTTTCTCATGATGTAGTCTGCATAGAAGTTAAATAAGCAGGGTGACAATATACAGCCTTGATGTACTCCTTTTCCTATTTGAAACCAGTCTGTTGTCCCATGTCCAGTTCTAACTGTTGCTTCCTGACCTGCAAATAGGTTTCTCAAGAAGCATGTCAGGTGGTCTGGTATTCCCATCTCTTTCAGAATTTTCCAGAGTTGATTGTGATCCACATAGCCAAAGGCTTTGGCATAGTCAATAAAGCAGAAATAGATGTTTTTCTGGAACTCTCTTGCTTTTTCCATGATCCAGCAGATGTTGGCAATTTGATCTCTGGTTCCTCTGTCTTTTCTGAAACCAACTTGAACATCTGGAAGTTCATGGTTCACGTATTGCTGAAGCCTGGCTTGGAGAATTTTGAGCATTACTTTACTAGTGTGTGAGATGAGTGCAATTGTGTGGTAGTTTGAGCACTCTTTGGCATTGCCTTTCTTTGGGATTGGAATGAAAACTGACTTTTTCCAGTCCTGTGGCCACTGCTGAGTTTTCCAAATTTGCTGGCATATTGAATGCAGCACTTTCACAGCATCATCTTTCAGGATATGAAGTAGCTCAACTGGAATTCCATCACCTCCACTAGCCTTGTTTGTAGTGATGCTTTCTAAGGCCCACTTGACTTCACATTTCAGGATGTGAATTCAATAACTGTAGCTATCTGTATATCTATCTCAATGGCTATATATTAGAAGAAATATGAGTTCATTCTCAGTGCTTGGGATAGTAGCATCACACATATGCGCACACTTAAACTGTACTGGAGCCATAATAAGCATTAACAGTCCATCAGCATTTGATAAGAAATCAAAGAAAATGGCTACCATGATCTCCCTTCTTGTTAAACTCACTGGCTAATTTTTAAAAATTCTCCAACTCGGAGCCCTGTTTCCCTCAGTCCTCACTTATTTATACATGTTTATAAACAGTAAATAGCTTGATATTATAACAAAGATTTATAAGACCTCGAACAGTGTTTTACAGGTTTTAAAAGATCAGTGGGGTGAGGTAGGAAACAGGACTTGGAGAAGAAAGAGTGCTGGTAAAGTTATTTTACTAGTTTTTTTTTTTTTTTGTAATAGTAAAATAGTGATATTGAGCACAGAACCCCAAAATTAAAGGCTTTCTAAAATGGCAGATAGTATTTAAGTTAAAGTGGGTAGAAATGGAGTCTTTAAGGTCTGGAGTGCTAGAGAGGATGACTATGCTAGGCGTGAAATCGTTTATTCTGACATTATTAATGGTAACTTAAATCATTCCTTTTCTGGCTTCTTTCCAAGGCAATTAGGCCTGGAAATGTAAGGATGGGCCAGATGACTTCTTGAAATGCTTCCTTTGATTTATAATGATCAAGATGAGTATATGGGGGCATGAATACACATGTACTTAATTTGAGAACTAGCAGTGCTCCTGATACATGTGGCATAATGATGCATACTCCCTGAAGAAGCCAATGGAAAAATCTCTTACTACAGATAAAATGTGCAGTTGAAATTCAGAGAAGTTTCTCAAGACTACTTTTACTCTTCACAATGAAAATCTATGAAGGAATTTTAGTGAAAGTTCTATAATAAAATAGCAAAATTTTCTAAGTACATTTTTCCTTCTTAGAAAAAACGAAGTCCAGTATGTCAAATAAAGTGATGCAAATTAGTATCATTATAAACAATCCAAGAATGAACTTAGCTAACAGGAACAAGAAGTGACCCAATAAGTCTTTAATTTAGATGGTTACTAGTTAAACAGAGCAAAATGTTTACATTTCTGTTTCTAAGTAGCTTTGCCTCTAGAAGATATTTTTTTGCGGTTCTGATATTTCCTTTAAAGTAATAAACATTAAGTTATCTAGCAAAAAATCAAATCATGGGCTCCTATTTGGAAAATTTTAGCTTCATCCTTGGATATTTATTCTTAGTAGATTTTAATGTTGCTATTCACTTTTCACCTTACTTATACAGTAGGAAACCAGTTTGAAGCAAACCAACATTATTTCTGTGAGCAACTTAAACTTAGAAAATCCTGAATATTAAGGTAATGAGAAGGAAATGGTAACCCACTCCACTGTTCTTGCCTGGAAAATCCCATAGACAGAGGAGCTTGGCAGGCTACAGTCCATGGTGTTGCAAAGAGTCAGACATGACTTCACTTTCTTCTTTCTAAGGTAATGAGAATGGGTGGCATATTCTTTATGTAAATACGAAGAAATTTCCCTGTGATTTTCAACAAACACAATTTAATGTTAAAAAATATTGCTGAACTATTTTATAAAGCATGTCTTTTAACTATAACTGAAATTATTAATAATAATAAAAACTTGTCACAAAGAATTTATCCAGAATTTAGTCCATGTCTGACGTAGGGTGCAGCATGCTTGGGGCTGGTGCATGGGGATGACCCAGAGAGATGTTGTGGGGAGGGAGGTGGGAGGGGGGGTCATGTTTGGGAACGCATGTAAGAATTAAAGATTTTAAAATTAAAAAAAAAAGAATTTATCCATTAGAATTAGACCTGTCTCAAAATTATTATAGCTATATAAGATAAACCTGTTTAATAAGATTTTCAAGTTAAAATTCTAAAAAATCCCTTAAACTTTTTGATGTAATACTTATCTCTTGGTTAAAGTTCAGGGTACAGAAGAGAAGTCTACAGAGTGTTCTATTGTTGACGATAATGTAGTTTACTTTTTCAATTCCAAACCAGTATTCTAGCACACAGAATCTCTTGTTTAGGTGATTAACTTTTTTTCTTTTGTTTATATAATATACATTGTTTATTAACTTTGATTGCAATATAGTCCACAGTTTTTCAGTAAAATCTCCTATTTTCCCTACCATCAATAATATTCTCATTTTATACCTGTTCTGCCATATGCACTAAACTGGAACTCATGACTCAAGTTCAAACTGTCTCAAGACAACTTCAGTTCCAAACAACACTTTGAAGAGTAGGTACCTAAGGGAAGGCCTATTGTTTCTGAGAACTAAGCTGTCCATCCTCAAGGAAACTTGAAATAATAAAAACTCATTGAGTTCTCTGGATTTAATCCAGCTATCCTAATTCTGTTCTATTTTTGTGATTGATTTCCCAATTATTCACCTTGTATTTAAATAATATGTAGCTCTCTTTCCCTAGTATTTCTTGCTGCCTAATTGTATGTGTCTGTATACTTTTCCAGGAGTTAACTTTTAGAACTGATCCTTAAGTTTGGCATGTCTTTGTAAATGTCACATAGGGGGATAGTTCTTTTTTGTTTTGGTATCTGCTTTACTAATAAAATGTGGATTGATTTCTATCATTTTACTGTGTGTTGTGTGTTGCCCTTTGTCCTACTCTTGACATTCCCTTTGCTTCCTTTCTACTTCAACTCCCCAATTTTTTTCTTTTCTGTTGACTGGGAGATATAATTACATCTTCCATATAAACAATATAAGTAACTTTGGAAGATATTCCAGTTAGAAACCTCATGACTCATAAGGTTGTATAGAATTGAAATTGTATTTTGTTTTATAATCTTATAAATCTAATGTCATTAATATTATCTTGTACAGCTAAAGCATAATTTTTATTTTGAATTTTCTTTACTCGGCATTGCTATTTGTGTTTTTAAATTTTGTGTTCATTTTACTAATTTCATCTATATATTCTAAAGAAATTCCTCAGCAAGGTTCTTCTAATGGTTGTACTATCTCAGTTTTGAGTTTTGCTTTTAGGGAGTTCCCTGAGGGTTCAGTAGTTAGGACTGGGTGCTTTCACTGCAGAGGGCCGAGGTTCAATTCCTGTTTGGGAACAAACAGCCCACAAGCTACACACACACACAAAAAACGAACAAAAGACTATTTTTAACATGTTCTCTTTGCATAATGGTTTCTTTAGGTATTGGACTTTAGATTGCCTTTTTTAAAATTTAAATTTATTTATTTTAATTGGAGGCTAATTACAATATTGTATTGATTTTGCCATACATCAACTTGAATCTGCCACGGGTGAACACGTGTTCCCCATTTGTGAACCCCCCTCCCACCTGCCTCCCCACACCATTCTTCTGGGTCATCCCAGTACACCAGCCCCAAGCATCCTGTATCATGCATCGAATCTAGACTGGCAATTCATATCTTATATGATATTATACATGTTTCAATGTCATTCTCCCAAATCATCCGACCTCTCCCCCTCCCACAGAGTCCAAAAGACTGTTCTATACATCTGTGTCTCTTTTGCTATCTCACATACAGGGTTATCATTACCATCTTTCTAAATTCCATATATATGCATTAGTATACTGTATTGGTGTTTTTCTTTCTGGCTTACTCTGTATAATCGGCTCCAGTTTCATCCGCCTCATTAGAACTGATGGCTGAGTAATACTCCATTGTGTATATGTACCACAGCTTTCTTATCCATTCTTCTGCTGATGGGCATCTAGGTTGCTTCCATGTCCTGGCTATTATAAACAGTGTTGCAATGAACATTGGGGTACACGTGTCTCTTTCAATTCTGGTTTCCTCAGTGTGTATGTCCAGCAGTGGGATTGCTGCGTCATAAGGCAGTTCTATTTGCAATTTTTTAAGGAATCGCCTCACTGTTCTCCATAGTGGCTGTACTAGTTTGCATTCCCACCAACAGTGTAAGAGGGTTCCCTTTTCTCCACACCCTCTCCAGCATTTATTGCTTGTAGACTTTTGGATCACAGCCATTCTGACTGGTGTGAAATGGTACCTCATTGTGGTTTTGATTTGTATTTCTCTGATAATGAGTGATGTTGAACATCTTTTCATGTGTTTGTTAGCCATCTGTATGTCTTCTTCAGAGAAATGTCTATTTATTTCTTTGGCCCATTTTTTGATTGGGTCATTTATCTTTCTGGAATTGAGCTGCAGGAGTTGCTTGTATATTTTTGAGATTAGTTTGTCAGTTGCTTCATTTGCTATTATTTTCTCCCATTCTGAAGGCTGTCTTTCACCTTGCTTATACTTTCCTTTGTTGTGGAGAAGCTTTTAAGTTTAATTAGGTCCCATTTGTTTATTTTTGCTTTTATTTCCAGTATTCTCGGAGGTGGGTCTAGAGGATCCTGCTGTGATGTATGTCGGAGAGTGTTTTGCCTATGTCCTCCTCTAGGAGTTTTATAGTTTCTGGTCTTACATTTAGATCTTTCATCCATTTTGAGTTTATTTTTGTGTATGCTGTTAGAAAGTGTTCTAGTTTCATTCTTTTGCAAGTCGTTGACCAGTTTTCCCAGCACAACTTGTTAAAGAGATTGTCTTTACTCCATTGTATATTCTTGCCTCCTTTGTCAAAGATAAGGTGTCCATAGGTGTGTGGAATTGTCTCTGGGCTTTCTATTTTGGTTCCATTGATATATATTTCTGTCTTTGTGCCAGTACCATACTGTCTTGATGACTGTGGCTTTGTAGTAGAGCCTGAAGTCAGGCAGGTTGATTCCTCCAGTTCCATTCTTCTTTCTCAAGATTGCTTTGGCTATTCGAGGTTTTTTGTATTTCCATACAAATTGTGAAGTTATTTGTTCTAGCTCTGTGAAAAATACCGTTGGTAGCTTGATAGGGATTGCATTGAATCTATAGATTGCTTTGGGTAGTATACTCCTTTTCACTATATTGATTCTTCTCATCCATGAACATGGTATATTTCTCCATCTATTAGTGTCCTCTTTGATTTCTTTCACCAGTGTTTTATAGTTTTCTATATATAGGCCTTTAGTTTATTTAGGTAGATATATTCCTATGTATTTTATTTTTTTGTTGTTGTAATGATGATGGATTTTTTTCCTTAATTTCTCTTTCTGTTTTCTCATTATTAGTGTATAGGAATGCAAGGGATTTCTGTGTGTTGATTTTATATCTTGCAACTTTACCATATTCATTGATTACCTCTAGTAATTTTCTGGTGGAGTTTCTAGTAAGTTTCTGGAGGGTTTTCTATATAGAGGATCAGGTTATCTGCAAACAGTGAGAGTTTTACTTCTTCTTTTCCAATTTGGATTCCTTTTATTTCTTTTTCTGCTCTGATTGTTGTGGCCAAAACTTCCAGAACTATATTGAATAGTAGTGATGAAAGTGGGCACCCTTGTCTTGTTCCTGACTTTAGGGGATATGCTTTCAATTTTTCACCATTGAGGATAATGTTTGCTGTGGGTTTGTCATATATAGCCTTTATTATGTTGAGGTATGTTCCTTCTATGGACAAATTCTTAGAAAAGTACAACTTTCCAAAACTGAACCAGGAAGAAATAGAAAATCTTAACAGACCCATCCCAAGCATGGAAATTGAAACTGTAATCGGAAATCTTCCAGCAAACAAAAGCCCAGGTCCAGGCGACTTCTAGCTGAATTCTGCTGAAAATTTAGAGAAGTGCTAACACCTATCCTACTCAAACTCTTCCAGAAAATTACAGAGCCAGGTAAACTTCCAAACTCATTCTATGAGGCCACCATCACCCTAATACAAAACCTGACAAAGATACCACACAAAAAAAGAAAACTACAGGCCAACATCACTGATGAACATAAATGCAAAAATCCTTAACAAAATTCTAGCAATCAGAATCCAACAACACATTAAAAAGATCATACACCATGACCAAGTGGGCTTTATCCCAGGGATGCAAGTATTCTTCAATATCCGCAAATCAATCAATGTAATTCACCACATTAACAAATTGAAAAACAAAAGCCATATGATTATCTCAATAGATGCAGAGAAAGCCTTGGACAAATTTCAACATCCACTTACGATAAAAACTCTCTAGAAAGCAGGAATAGAAGGAACATACCTCAACATGATAAAGGCTATATATGACAAACCCTATTGTTTTTCTCAGTTGTTTGAGGGTATAATTCTGATTTCCATTGTGGCAGCTGAAAATGCCAAGTGTCAGTTTAATTTTTATTTGTCTTTTGCTGTAGGGCTGGGCATAGTGTGTCTTTTTCCTTCTGGCTTCTTTTAAGATAGTCCCTTTATCTTCAGTCATCTGAAGTTTCATTATAATGAGCCTATTTTCTCTTATCCTTCTTAGTAAGTTTTTGATTCCCTAAATCTAATTATTTTTAATTTGGGACAGTTTTTATCTCATCCAATAGCTCTTTGAATTTTGTCTCTCAACTATACTCTGTTTTCTCTTTCTGAAGTTCTTCATTATCTTTTTACATGGTTAGCCTCTTTTTAGCTCTTTTTCTGTATTATCGGAAAATTTTTCAGGATGAATTTTCTCATTCACAAGTTCTCACTTCAGCTGTTTTCCATATACTGTTTAGTTTATGAAATGCTTTTTAATTGCTATTTTTTTTTCTTTTCTAGAAATCTATTTGGTTTTAAAAAATCTTTGTGATTTTTTTTATAGTCTCTTGTTTCTTTTATTTTAAATAGCTTCTTTTTAGTTTTGAATCAACTAAATAATTCTTATTTAAGTTGAAATGTCACCTAGTACATATGTTAAAATCGGCAGTCTCATTGTTTCTGTTTGTTATTATTTCTTACTCTCATGTTGGCTTGTTCTATTGTTTACTTTATAGCTTCTACTATGAGCTTTTCATGGCACTGTATCCTGTGGTAAAACATGGAGCTCTAGGCAAAGGTTATTTCTTCCAGGGAGGATTTTCCTCCTGCCAGATATCTGGGACGCTACCAATTTGGAACTATTTAAAATTTAATTATGGTTTTTGATTAGAAATTCTTAGGGGAGATTTCCACCCCACCATCCCCCTACCCCTACCTATCCAGAACCAAAGCTGAGACAATCTTTCATAATATTTCCTTTTGGGTCATGGGATTATATTAAAATATTCATCCAACTTCTCTTCTCACACAGGTCCTAGACATTTTATTTTTTTCCATTCTGCACTTATGTGAACTTTTAAAATGGAAAGCTGTAGACAAAGAATGGCAACTCTCTTAAAGGCAGCTGTTGGCTTTAGTCCTTGATGATGAGGCCAACTCACCATCATAGCCAAGTCATGTTTTCTAGCAATTTTGTTCTCTGAGAATTCCACTCCCTCTATTGCTGGGTCAGCTATAAATTCAAGGTACATTAATAAATACTGTACCAGCATATTTAATTTTCCAGTTTTGAATGGATTTCCTAAGTTATCTAGAATATCATATTTTCAGAAATAGATGTGCCTAAACTAATTCTATATATTTAATGTGGACTGATAAATGAGCTTATTTCTACAAAGTACATGTGTACCTTCCATTTTATGAGTCTAATTGTATACTGTACTGAGTTGACTTTTGAGGGTCCCTTGGACTGCAAGATCAAACCAGTCAATCCTAAAGGAAATCAACCCTAACTAGTCACTGGAAAGACTGATGTTGGAGCTCAAGCTCCAAAACTTTGGCCATCTGATGTGAAGAGTCAACTCATTAGAAAAGATCCTGATATTGGGAAAGATTGATGGCATAAGGAGAAGGGAATGGTAGAGAATGAGATGGTTAGGCAACATCATCAACTCAATGAACATGAATTTGAGCAAACTCTGGGAGATAGTGAAGGACAGGGGAGTCTGGTGTGCTGCAGTTCATGGGGTCACAAAGAGTCAGGTATGAGTTTATAATGCAAAGAAGAGACACAGAGAACACATACAAGGAACATTCGATGTGATAAACAGAAGCAGAGATTGGAGCAATGCATTTTACATGCCAAGCAACACTAAGGATTGCAGACAACAGCTAGGAGACAAGTGTGGGATACATTCTCTCTCAGAATCTAAAAAAACTAACTTTGAGAACACCTTGATTTCAGAATTATAGCCTCCAGAACTGTGAGATAATAAATCTCTGTTGTTTTAAGACACTCAGTTTCTGCTAATGTGTTACAATAAGCCCTAGGAAATAAACACATATTAACCATGGGACACAATCCCCCACCTCCCCGATGTTTCTCTAATGTATTCCTCCTAAGTTTTGTTTGTATCTGTAGATATGCATCAATAGTCACTCTGTATACAGAGAGTCTATGTTATGCCTAAAACCCTAAGAATTATTGCAGAAACTTTATTTTCATGATTTAGTAAGAGAGTAAAATCATATTAAGTTCATAACTTAGTGTCTAAAGAGAGAGTGAAAATCACTTCATCATCTTGACATATTAATCGCTAGTTATATAAACAGACTCCAAGCAGTTAAAATCAGAACTCTGGTAATAACCTTAAAAAAACCCCCAAATATCCTATAGTATATCAGTAATAGAAGATTCCCAGATGGAAACTGTCAGGATAAGTTCTGAAATTTTTTAATGCTATCAAATCTATGACACGTAGACAAGAATAGGCGATAACAGCTAAACATGTTCTATTGGTTTCCTGCTTGAGGAAATATTAAGATATATTGTTGCTTAAGGTAAGTATTGACCTTAGAATTTGAACACTCGATATTTTCCTTGTCCATCAACACACTTTGAGAGTCCCTTCAGCATTCAATATTTTCTTAGTGTTAAATGAAATGACAAGAGTAGTTTATCTTTGTGCTCCCTCTAGCAGATTTTATATGAGATTTATTTGGAACTAGAAACAACCTACATCAATTGGACTTTTGAAAACACTCTCCTGTTGCTAGAGGGGTGTGTGTGTGCATGTGTGTGTGCCTGCATTAGCAGAAGAAAATAGACAAAACTTTAATGTGGACTCTCAGTAGAGTTCAGATGCTCAGTTGTGTCTGACTCTTTGTGACACCATGAATTGCAGCATGCCAGGCTTCCCTGTCTATCACCAACTCTAGGAGTTCACTGATACTCATGTCCATTGAGTCAGTGATGCCATCCAGGCATCTCATCCTCTGTCGTCCCCTTCTCCTCTTGCCCTCAATCCCTCCCAGCATCAAGGTCTTTTTCAATGAGTCTACTCTTTGCATGAAGTGGCCAAAGTATTGGAGTTTCAGCTTTAGCATCAGTCCTGCCAAAGAACACCCAGGACTGATCTTGTTTAGAATGCACTGTTTGGATCTCCTTGCAGTCCAAGGGATTCTCAACTGTCTCCAACACCACAGTTCAAAAGCATCAATTCTTCAGCACTCAGCTTCCTTCACAGTCCAACTCTCACATCCATACATAACCACAGGAAAAACTATAACCTTGACTAGATGGACGTTTGTTGGCAAAGTAATGTCTCTGCTTTTTAATATGCTATCTAGTTTGGTCATACTTTTCGTCCAAGGAGTAAGCGTCTTTTAATTTCATGGCTTCAATTACCATCTGCAGTGAATTTGGAGCCCCCCAAAATAAAATCTGACACTGTTTCCCCATCTATTTCCCATGAAGTGATGGGACCAGATGCCATGATCTTCGTTTTCTGAATGTTGAGCTTTAAGCCAACTTTTTCACTCTCCACTTTCACTTTCATCAAGAGGCTTTTTAGCTCCTCTTCACTTTCTGCCATAAGGGTGGTGTCATCTGCATATCTGAGGTTATTTATATTTCTCCCGGCAATCTTGATTCCAGCTTGTGTTTCTTCTAGTCCAGCGTTTCTCATGATGTACTCTGCATAGAAGTTAAATAAGCAGGATGACAATATACAGCCTTGACATACTCCTTTTCCTATTTGAAACCAGTCTGTTGTTCCATGTCCAGTTCTAACTGTTGCTTTCTGACATGCATATAGGTTTCTCAAGAGGCATGTCAGGTGGTCTGGTATTCCCATCTCTTTCAGAATTTTTCAGTTTATTGTGATCCACACAGTCAAAGGCTTTGGCATAGTCATTAAAGCAGAAATAGATGTTTTTCTGGAACTCTCTTGCTTTTTCCATGATCCAGCAGATGTTGGCAATTTGATCTCTGGTTCCTCTGCCTTTTCTAAAACCAGCTTGAACATCTGGAAGTTCACGGTTCATGTATTGCTGAAGCCTGGCTTCGAGAATTTTGAGCATTACTTTACTAGCATGTGAGATGAGTGCAATTGTGCCTTAATTTGCACATTCTCTGGCAACACCTTTCTTAGGGATTGGAATGAAAACTGACCTTTTCCAGTCCTGTGGCCACTGCTGAGTTTTCCAAATTTGCTGGCATATTGAGTGCAGCATTTTCACAGCATCATCTTTCAGGATTTGAAATAGCTCAACTGGAATTCCACCACCTCCACTAGCTTTGTTCATAGTGATGCTTTCTAAGGCCCACTTAACTTCAGATTCCAGGATGTCTGAGTCTAGGTGAGTGATCACACCATCATGCTCATCTGGGTCATAAAGATCTTTTTTGTGCAGTTCTTCTGTGTATCCACCTCTTCTTAATATCTTCTGCTTCTGTTAGTTCCATACCATTTCTGTCCTGTATCGAGCTCATCTTTGCATGAAGTGTTCCCTCGGTATCTCTGATTTTCATGAAGAGATCTCTAGTCTTTCCCATTCTGTTGTTTTCCTCTATTTCTTTGCATTGATCGCTGTGGAAGGCTTTCTTATCTCTCCTTGCTATTCTTTGGAACTCTGCACTCAGATGCTTATATCTTTCTTTGTCTACTTTGTTTTCGCCTCTCTTCTTTTCACAGCCATTTGTAAGGCCTCCCCAGAGGGCCATTTTGCTTTTTTGCATTTCTTTTCCATGGGGATGGTCTTGATCCCTGTCTCCTGTACAATGTCATGAACCTCCGTCCATAGTTCATCAGGCACTCTATCTAACAGATCTAGTCTGTTAAATCTATTTCTCACTTCCACTGGACTTTACTGAGTTGTAAACAAGAGAGCTGGGGGAGAATCATGTGGTTGTGATGTTAACAATCATTTTCAGAGATTATTTTCTAGTATTGATGTCATCTTCTTTTCAGTCATTGTCAAAGTAACTGTCTTGGCTATGTGAAAAAACAATATCTTTAACTGTGTTCTATATTTTACCTTACACTGATAATATATATTAAGTATGTGTGCACATATGCATCCATATCCATATATAAAATACATAAACATGATAAAAACAGAAAGCTAATAAACCTTAAAGTAGAAAGCAAGTTTCAATCCCTGGTGTAAGCCAACCTGAGTTATCTCGTTACACTCTCAGTAGATATATACATTCAGTAGATACATACATTGACTCTGAAAGATTTTAGGCTAAGTTGCAATATTCAATTCTGTTGGAGAGAGGTCTCCATTCCCCTTCCTCCACATCATGCTGTTAAATGAGTTTAACCACTTATTACAAAAGCAATCTTCCTACCACGAGACAACGGTCAATCCCCGATATCCACGTGACCATGGCTGTGACCATCCTCAGCTTCCTGGATGCTGCTCCTGGCATAGCCCTCATCTGGTTACACTCTCCTGGCTTCATCCTAAGAGTCATCAGCTTTGCACCTGCTCTCCAGCAGCTGAAAGCTGTTAGTGAAGCCACACACCTGGACTGACTCATCACTTTAAACAAAATACCGCAAAACCTCAGCTGAGTCCTCAAATGTTTTAAAATTATACCACATTTTCACAGTGTGTTTAGATAATCGATATTACTTTTCTCCTGGTGTTTGAAACTCTCTACTGAAAAGAAAAAAAAATACTATGAAGCGTCAATTCCAAGTTTATCAAAAGCCCGAACTGGGAAATTTTAGCCAAAAGTTAAATGAATAATAGAAAATAAAGAGATGCAGCTTCTTGCAAAAGGGGGTTTGTGGCCTATGGTTTATAATTTTTATAGAATTAAATGACTTCCCTTTGAGGAAAACTGCCTGATAATTCTTTCTTGTTCTTAATCTTACATGATAACCACATTTTATTCTTTCTTTAGAAACATTGTTTTGAATTTTATCCACACTTTCTATTCAAAATCTACATAATTTAAGGTTAAAATTTCCATCCAAATACAAAGAATGAACATGTGCTTGAATTTGCATGTGCTCATTCTTGGAGCAAATACATGTAAAAGCATTAATATATTTCCCCTCTTGACGTTGATTTTCATTCCTGAAGATTCTCTTGTATTCTATAGTGCATGATCCCTGAAACAAATTACATGGTATATAATGATGCATTTTCCAGTGAGTCAGCTCTTCACATCAGGTGGCCAAAGTATTTGAGCTTCAGCTTCAGCATCTGTTCTTCCAGTGACTATTCAGGGTTGATTTTTCTTTAGGATTGACCAGTTTGTGAAATACACTGATGCTGGGAAAGATTGAAGGCAGTAGGAGAAGGGGATGACAGAGGATGAGGTGGTTGGATGGTTCACTGATTCAATGGACATGAGTTTGAGGAAACTCCAGGAGACAGAGAAGGACAGGGAAGCCTAGCATGCTGCAGTCTATGTGGTCACAAAGTCGGACATGACTGAGTGGTTGAACAACAATAATGATGTCATTTACCCTATTCATTAGCTTACATGGCACCTAAATTTCTCCCTAAAATTATTGAGTATTAAGTGTATATTAAGCACCAGACTCATAAATTAATGAATGTTCAGACGCTGCTGCTGCTAAGTTGCATCAACTGTGTCTGAATCTGTGTGACCCCATAGATGGCAGCCCACCAGGCTCCTCCGTCCCTAGGATTCTCCAGGCAAGAATAATGGAGTGGGTTGCCATTTCCTTCTCCAGTGCATGAGAGTGAAAAGTGAAAGTGAAGTTGCTCAGTCATGTCTGACTCCTCGTGACCCCATGAACTGTAGCCTACCAGGCTCCTCCATTCATGGGATTTCCCAGGCAAGAGTACTGGAGTGGGTTGCCATTGCCTTCTCCCAATGTTCAGATGACATTGTTATAACATTGTAAATTATATAATGATATATAAATGATAGAATAAAAATTTAAAAAATATCCCTTGATGATTCACATAATCAGCAGCAGGGTAGATCCTGGACTTCTCTTTCAAAGTGATTCCACGAAGTGAAAATTCAGTACTCAGAGTTTACTGTTCACTTGGTCTCTGATATTCAAAATTACTCAAATTCTGGAGTGTAAATTTGAAATTGAGCATGCATATATGTTAAAGAGTGTCAGTCATGTCCGACTCTGCAACCCTATGGATTGTAGCCCACCAAGTTCCTCTATCCATGGGATTCTCCAAGCAAGAACACTGGAGTGAGTTGCCATGCCCTCCTCAAGGGGATCTTCCAGACCCAGGGATTTAATGGGTCTCGTAAGTCTCCTACATTGGTAGGCAGGTTCTTTACTACTAGCGCCAACTGGGAAGCTCATTTAAAACTGAGAGATTTGCATAATTAAAGGATGTGCATAGAAAGTGAGATTTATTAATATTTAGTTGTATAATTTTTATATACAAAAAAATTCACTGTATGGTTTGTGTGTGTTTGCTTGGTTGTTCAGTCATGTCCTACTCTTTGCGACCCCATGGACTGTAGCCTTCCAAGCTCCTCTTGTTCATGGAGAGTCTCCAGGCAAGAATGCTGGAGTGGGTTGCCTTGCCCTCTTCCAAGGGATCTTCCCAACCAAGGACTATCACAGGGATCGAACCCAGGTCTTCCATATTGCAGGAGGATTCTTTACTGTCTGAGCTACCAGGGAAGCCAAAGATACTGGAGTGAGCAGCCTGTCCCTTCTACAGGGGATCTTCTGGACCCAAGAATCAAACCAGTGTCTCTTGCATTGCAGGCAGACTCTTTATGAGCTAAGCTACCAGGGAAGCCCTTATGGTTTGTACTCACCATTAATCATTCACCTTTCTCTTGGCTACTACACTTCAGAGTTCACTGGAATTTCTAACCATCATCTCAAGACTCAGCAATAAGACTAGGCAGAACAGACACCAATCCAAGGTAGGGTTAAACCAATTAGTTTATACTCTTTCCTTACCTAAAAGTGATGTGATGAAAAATATATAATCAATCCGAGACAGTGAAATGGGATATCTTTCTGAAGTTTCTAAAAAGAAGCTTACTATTTCTTTCAGATTAGGTAGTGCAAAGGTGTAAGATTTGAAGCTGCTGCTATTAATGTCATGCCGCAGGCTAGCACAGAGAATTAATGCAAATATAGAGGTAGATCCATGATAGAGCAACCAGGTATAATTACATTTTTATAACTAATTCATCATTAGAACAGATTTAAATACTCTTGGTACCATTTCTCCTGAATCTTCAGCTTATATGAAACAGTATTCATATCAATAATAATAATAAATTAATAATAATTTGCATTATTTTAAGTAGCCACATTGAATTTTATTGTTATTTGCAATTGAAAATTATTTCAGTGACAACATCTTCGATTTTTCTTTCATTTGCGTCCATTTGCTCCACTTTAACATCTATTATGAAGGAGTAAATGTTTCTTCTCTTGTCAAACAACAAACCCCCTGACTGTTCTCTGGACTGTATCTCTACTAATTTCTCAAGAAGTTATTACCTCACAGTTACAATATTAGTTTTTTTTTTTTCCCTTTTCTATAATTGCTCTCACTAAAACCTTCCAGCGTCACTTGTTTAAAGAATAATCACTTAAAAGAAAATCTTCCTTGTCTTTACAGCATCTTGCAAATGCTCTGCTTGAATTTAATTGCTGTGCTTGAGTTTTAGCAAAGAGTGGAGGTATTGTCTGCACTGTTATTCACTTCTCTTTTTGGAACACTCCAATCTGGCTCTCATCATTATCACTTTACTCAAAGCACCTTTTCCAAATTAACACAAATCATTCTCCTCTCTTTCCTCAATCCTCTTTCAGCATAAAGAACCATATACACTTTTTCTTACCTTACAAGTGTCTCCTTGTATTTTGTTATGACATCTCTACATTTTAACATGCTTCTAAGATTCAGCTTTCTTCCCCTTTCCCTTGCCTTACTTTTTACTATTTCTTCTATCTATTCTCTTTCTTTTCATTAACACAGTGTTTATTTATTTATTTGGTTGGGTCAGGTCTTACTTGTGGTACATGGGCTCAGTAGTTGCAGCTTGTCGGCTTAGGTGCCTGAGGACGTATGGGATCTTAGTTCCGGGCCAGAGATCAAACCTGCATCCCCTGTATTGGAAAGTGGATTGTTAATCACTGGACCATCAGGGAAGTCCCTAACATGGTGTTTTTAGGCAACTTAATTAATTATAAGATTTCAAAAGATGACTATCCTGATGATCTCAAAATGTATATCTCAATCTAAGACTTGATCATTGACCTCCAAGTTCTTAAGTCTATCTGCTTAAAATTAATTTAAACAACGCATATCATTAAGCACTTATAAAATGCCAGGTGACTTTTTTAGTGCTTGGGACACTTCACATAAATTAATATAGCAGGCTCAGCAATTTTTCCTTTAAAGGGCTATATAGAAAATATTTTAGGCTTTGCAGACCATATGCTCTCTACTGAAATTCTGCTACTGTAGCACAGAAACAGCCAGAGACAATATATATAAAGTGTCTGTGTTCTAATAAAACTTTAGTTATGAGACTGGGTAGGAGATCATATTTGTGAACTGACTTTGGTCTATAAAATCTGTTATAGAATTACCCCTGGATATCTCAAATGTCTCATATCTAAGACAGAATGCTTGATTTTCCCTGCCATAGCTTTTTCTTCAGTCATTACAAATTCAATGAAGCATAACATTTTAAATTCACTTACTCAAGCTAAAAAAAAAAAAAGAAGAAGAAGAAGAATTAGGGTTAGTATTTATATCTCTCTTCTCATTATCAGCATTCAATTTCTCAACAAGTCACACAAATTATATCTCCAAAATATACTTCACATCCATTCATTTCTTTACATCTTCACATCTCCATAAGAAAGTAAAGGCATTAGTCGTTCAGTCGTGTCCGACTCTTTCCAGCCCCATGGACTGGAGCCCTCCAGGCAAGAATACTGGAATGGGTATCCATTCCCTTCTCCAGGGAATGTTTCAAACCCAGGGATCAAAAGTGGGTTGCCTGCATTGCAGGCAGATTCTTTACTGTCTGAGCCACCAGAAAAGCCCCTTACATCTTGAGATTATTATTTTCACTGTACTCTTGTAAGCAGTGCCTTACTATATTCCCTTTATCTTTCTTTCCCTATCCATTCTCCACACAGAAGTATCATGACATTTTAAGAATATAAGACAAATCATTCTTCTACTTCAAACTATTCAGTAAATTCTCTTTGCTCTTTGAAATAATTTCACATGTGTATGATCCAACTCTACTAGAATCCTCTGTTTCCCACATACACCAAGGTCTCTCCTGTCTCGAGGGTCTGCAGCCACTATTTCTATACCTGGGATAGTCTTCCTCCAGTTATTTGCATAACTGACTTCTTGGCTGTCTTTGTTAAAGTATTACCAACTCTTATCCCCTCTATCAATTTCTATATCATTGTTTATTTATTATCTAGCATTTATCACAGCCTCATTATGAGTTTATCATCTTTTACTTTCTCTGATATTTAAGATCCTCAAGTACAGGGTTTATCATAGAATCCCTGTGATCACCATGAGCAATGACTAAGAATCAGTTAATGCTTAAAAATAGAGTGAATAAATGAATCTATTTTTATTAAATACATTGCAAAGAAACATAATATACTAATAAAAACGAGAGCTTTTGTTTCATGTTTTCTGAATCTTGTATTTCTTTATAATGAAAAATTAGTTTATTCATTAGTTATTTGACTTGTTCACTCAATAAATATTACCCTGCACATCAGAGCTTCTCAGCCTCAGTACTATTGACATTTTGGGATGGATAGTTCCTTCTTACAGAGGCTTCCCAGTGAGTTGTAGGATGCATGGCAGCATCCTTTATCTTTATCTCTGAGGTGCTAAGAGCACCCACTCTTTTCCTCCTCCCTAGTTGTGACAACCAGAAACGCCTCTAAACATTGCCAACTGTATCCTGGGAGGGAAAAATCACATCTTCCCAATTGAGAACCTTGATAATGAAACATCTGTTGTAGCCTACATATTTTGTTGTTGTCGGTGGTGGTTTAGTTGCTAAGTCGTGTCTGACTATTGCGACCCCATGGACTGTACTTCCGCCAGGCTCCTCTGTCCATGGGATTCTCCAGGCAAGAATGCTGGAATGGGTTGCCATTTTAGATGCTGGAATAAATGGGAAGCTATCTTCCTGTCCTCAGAAAATTAAAACCTAGTAGGAAAGAGAGATATTGAGCTAGTATTTTAAATAAGACTATGATGAAGTATAGCATAGAATTAAATTATGCAACAGGGAAATCTAACCTAAACTGGGGACTGGGGAAAGTTTCCCTTCAAGAAGTGATTGTAAGCTGAAATATCAGTGTTCTAAGTGAAATAACTATAAAAGAAAAGAGTACTCCTGGCAGAAGAAGAATCATGTAAAAGAACAAAGTATGGCCCATTTAAGAGGTAAAAACAAAATGCCAGTCTACCTAAAGTATAGAGCACAATCCATCACATGAAACCTGGAGAGGTCAGCAGGTGCCATGTTTTATTTACACAGGTGCATTCCATTAAAGATTTGGTGCTTTATTCTACAAAAGCTATAAACGGTTAGACACATGATCAGACATGAATTTTAAGGTCTTGCCCTGGATTTTCTGATTAAAATGGATGAATAGGAGAAAGAGGACCTATAAAGTGAATAGAGACAGCATGATGTAGTGTATAAATGCCAGTAATGATGAAATGAGTAGGAAAAGACAGAAGTGGGTGGAAATGAAAAAAGAAATCAAGTGTGAATCAACTCGGCTTATGGATTAAATAGATTTCAGGGGGCAAGGATAGAAGAACCATGATGTAAGCCATTGAGCAGATGGTGGTATTTTGCTATTATTGATGCTAGGTCCACACATCCAAACTAATACAGAATTTCAGAAAATATAAATCTCCTTTGAATGCAAAGAAACTCTTCATATCAACAATTCATAGCATTAACATGCTATTCTTTGGATTTATTTTCATTGTGATGGCAGTCTTTTATTCATTATCTCTTAACAGCCCAATAAATCACCACACATTCAGTGATTAAAACTGTAGTTTACATACTTTGTATGATATCTATTGGTCAGGAATATAGGCATGACTTAGTTGGGTCCTCTAATTTAGGATCTCTCATGGGGCTAGAGACAAAATACTAGACAGGGCTGGGGGCTTTTCTAAAGGCTTGAATGTGAAAGGATCTGCTTCTAGGCTCGATTGGTGGTTCCTGAAAAAATCAGCTCCTTGTGGGCTGTTGAATTGAGGCCCTTTTTTTTTTTTTTTTTTTAAGGACATTGACTGTAATTTTTCCTCACTTCCTGTCACATAAGTCTTTCTCCATCTAACTTCACCAAAGCCAAAAAGAGACAGAATCCGCTAACAAGACAAAATACATAATCTTTTGTAGCCTAATCATGGAAACACTTTTCAGCATTTCCAAATTCTCTTGGTTAGAATAAATTACTCAAGGGAAGAGAGTATACAAGGTCATGAAGACTAGGAGGTTGTACTCTTTTTGTGCTAGCTTGGGAGTCTATCTACCATAATTTATATATTATTTCAAGCATTCAGATTAAAATAAAATAAATACAATATGAAAAGGCAGGATTGTAGATGCATTGAGTCTAAAATAACTTAAAATTAGTTCTTCCTAGGAATAAATTTTCACAAATCTTGGAAGCTACTATATAGCATGGACAAGAAATATATTTTCTAAGAACACACAAGTTGAATGGGAATAGTAAATTGAGAAAATATCTTCTTTAATTATATAGATATTTATAGTATAGGATAGGAGTAGACAGAGTGTGTGGAGAAGAACTCTAATGTTATTAATAACTGTCACGACTATAAACTTAATAGCATCAATTGTTTCAATTTTCTTTTGAAATGTCACATTATTTCTTTCCAGAAACATCTGATCTTGTCAATCAAAACTAGGCTACATGTCCTAATGTCTTTGTAAAAGTTTGGACACTCAGCAAAACATCTTATTTTTTTTTTTCCCTTGGTATCTTATTTTATTTAACTCCCAGCACATTGTTTGGAATTGATCTTGACAGACTTTAATCAGGTTGATGAAACTCTGTAGACTGTAAAGCATAAAACATAATGTTTGGTCTACCCATCTTAGAGGGCTCTTAAAATGAACATAACTCATCTGTGGCAGTGAGCAACAAATGGTTAAGAATATCTTTTTCTTTTCTCTACACTATCCTCAGTAGGTAGAGCATTTCCAGAGAATGAAAACCTCCAGATCTTTTACTCACCTTAACATGACAGCCTAAAACGGTGATATTTTCAAGTTATTGATGTTGAACGTGTAGGATTTGAATTTTTTATTAATATTTCCATTTCATTTCAAACTGATATGGGTGCTCTAGATACTGTTTTATCACCCACAAAACACCTTTTTAAGCTTTAAAAAATATAACTTAGTTCTATTTCAAAATCCATTTTAGTTAGATTTTCCACATAAGTAACTCAAGAAAGGGCTATTATTTTTAAATATCAATTTCTATGTTTTGTATTATTCTGAATGTCAGGCCAGCACTGCCAATTGTATGATTTAATTATTCAATTCATGATGTCAGATGCTTATTATAAATAAAGAACAGTACTTCTTTTCATCTAGAGAAAATGTTATTCATAGGGAAATTGGTCATTTTGGAATTTAACAAGGAGGGAAGTAAAATAATTTATTAAATTTCTTCTAACTTTGCTCATGTCTGATAATGAACAATGCATACTATTAATATTGTCAGTTATAAGTTAGTAAGACAGCAGTCTCAGGTTAATAGGTTTGGGAAATTTCCAAGTTCCAAGGCCATCTCTCTCATTTCCAGAAACAAAAATGTTAAAAATCAAACCACCTATTTAAAATTACTTTTTGCTATTGTTAATTCATGCATGCTACATTGATGTAACAAGGGCACCTAACTTTAAAAAAAAGAGTTGGATTTCAGCATTTTAACTTGTCAAACTATAGGAAAAATAGACCAACATTAAATTTCTAAAGGTTCTTTGAAGGGAAGTTGGGAGGGATCTAGACTTTCACCACAAAGAGAGAGGATGTGAAGGAAAGGGATTGTGGGAGAGAAGTGAAAACTCTAATTTTAGTGGAGCAAAAATGGAAACATTCCCAATGGTTAGACAGGGACAATGGTTTCTTCCTTGTACCAGGATCTGAGTCCAGCAGAAGAGAGCCACTGTGGAGTGGTAGGGACCTCAGAGCATAGTGCATTTCTGGACTTTGTTGTGCCTAGGAAGGCAGGGTGTACAGCACGGGGCTTCCTGTTATGGCAAGGATTCCCAATGGACAACAGAGCAATGAAGCTTTCCACCACCTTGAGAGCATATGAATTTATATAATAATTAATCATACTAGGGGACATAGTTTTACTTGTATTAACATGGGAAAGAACTTCAAGGTCTTTTTAGGAAGTGAGTAAAGAGAGGGAGAGCCAATGACGGAGGTTATTTATTTTTGTTTTGTTTTTAAATTATCTGGTAAGAAGGATCTGGAATCTATGTTGACCATCATTTCATGCCAAATAGATGGGGAAACAATGGGAACAGTAACAGACTTTATTTTCTTGGACTCCAGAATCGTTGCACATGGTAACAGCAGCCATGAAATTAAAAGATGCTTGCTCCTTGGAAGAAAAGCTATGACAAACCTAGACAGCCTATTAAAAAGTATAGACATTATTTGCCGACAAAGATCCATATAGTCAAACCTACAGTTTTTCCAGTGGTCATGTATGGATGTGAAAGTTAGACCATAAGGAAGGTTGAAAGCCGAAGAATTGATGCTTTTGAATTGTGGTGTTGGAGACTGTTGAGAGTTCATTGGACAGCAAGGAGATCAAACCAGTCAATCCTAAAGGAAATCAGTCCTGAATATTCATTGGAAGGACTGATGCTGAAGCTGAAGTTCCAATATTTTGGTCACCTGATGCAAAGAGCCAACTCATTGGAAAAGACTCTGAAGCCGGGAAAGATTGAAGGCAGGAGAAGGGGATGACAGACGATGAGATGGTTGGATGACATTACTGATTCAATGGACATGAGATTAAGCAAACTCCAGGAGATAGTGAAGGACAGGGAAACGTGGCGTGCTGCCGTCCATGCGGTTGCAGAGTGCTGGACATGACTGAGCAACTAAACAATGACAACAATATGTATTAATGATACCCCCAAGTCTTTTTATGGCTTGAGAGCTTATTTGTGTTTTGAACTGAAAATATTCCATTTTCTGGATGTACCAGGGTTTTTCAATCCATTAATTTACTGAAGACCATCTTGTTTGCTTCTAAACATTGGCAATTAGGAATAAAGCTGCTGCAAACATCCTTGTGCAGGTTTTACATGGACATAAATTTTCAATTCCTTCAGATAAGTATCAAGCAAGGAAAACAATTGCTTGATCACATACATCACATAACAGTATGTTTACTTTTATAGGAAAATGATAAACTATCTTCCAAAGTGGATGTACCATTTCATTGTCCCATCAGCAATGAATAAGTTCATTTTGCTCCACATTTTCACAGCATTTGATGTTGTTGGGGCTTTGGATTTTGGCCATTCTAATGGGTGTGTAGAGGTATCTCACTGTTGCTTTACCTTGTCTTTCTCTGATGACATATGATGTGGACCATATTTTCATATGTTTATTCATTTATCTTCTTTGATGTGGTATCATAGACCATGTTTTAGTCAGGTTTTATGTTTTCTTATTGTTGAGTTTTAAGAGTTCTTTACAGATTTTGGATTACAATCCCTTCTTAAGTGTTTCAGGGATATTCTTTAAAAACAATATTTTGTATTGAAGTATAGCCTATTAACAATGTTGTGATAGTTTCAAGTGAACAGTGAAGGGACTCAGCCATAAATATACATGTATCCATTTCCCTCCAAACTACTCTCCCATCCAGGCTGCCACATAGCATTAAGTAGAGTTCCATACGCTATACAGTAGGTCCTTATTGGTTACCCATTTAAAAAAAATAGCGGTATGAAGATGAGGGACATCTTTTTTAAATCCTCTGTCTTGCTGGCAGTGATCTTTGTTAATTAACAGGAGGAAATCAACTCTTTAAGTAAACCCAGTAAGAAAACCCTTGTCTTTGCACCTACTTCTTGGATCTTTTTTATAACAAGATGTGGTCATTGCAAATATTTCTTGTTATGTGGTTTGTTAGTGAAAGGAAATGTCTTATACTGTACTTGCAATATTCTAAATATGTTAAAAATGCAACCTCATCAAATAAGTTTATACATAGTACAGAGTTAAATTTTTGAAGGTAAGTACTTCTGGTTTAGATCTTGTTATTCGTTCAACCTAAATGAATAGTTGTAAAAACATAGGAACCACCCAATGTATTTTTGAAGAAAAATAAATTAATAGTATAATGAAAAAATAGTAGTTAAATATATGGTTCAAACAGGCTAATCTTGCCTCCTATCTTGCTTTTGCAAATGATTCCCTTCAATGAAGACTAGGGGCTACTCTGGAAAACCAGCTTCAATCCTGGGGCCATGTTGGCTATGAAAAAAATTCTTTGCTTATCTAGATTTCATATATTGCTGCCAATATCTGCCTGCCTTTTTTGTGCTTTTTCATTAAGGCACTGTAGTTATACTTCCCATTTCTGTTCTTTACCTACACTCTGCTTTTATCGTCAGGGTACCATAAATTATCCTTTCCCATTCTATTTATATATTTAAGATAAATAACTTGTATTGAATAAAAGAATGAATCTAAAAATGAAAGGGTGAGAGTGCATTATACCTACGGAAACAAACTACAATAATCCTAAATATAATTTTTTATAGTTACATTGATTATTTTTTGGCTTGAATATTGTAGGATATACAAGTGTTAGTTCAATGTTCTTTCCTATGTCTTTCATCCTATGATACTTTATTTTAAAGGTAATGAGAGTGATATCAAATATATAAACATATATATGTATACTTTTATATCTACATATATATTGGAATGTACATGTGTATGTGGATATATATATATATACACATATATTGGCTTCCCAGGTGGCTCAGTGGTAAACAATCCACCTGCCAATGGTCACAGGTCTGATCCCTCAGTGAGCAAGATCCCCTGGAGAAGGAAATAGCAACCCACTCCAGTAGTCTTGTCTGGGAAATCCCATAGACGGTCCATGGGGCCACAAAGAGTTGGACACAGATAAGCTGGGGCTTCCCCGGTGGTGCTAGTGATGAAGAAACTGCCTGTCAGTGGAGGAGATATAAGGGACATGGGTTCAATCCCTGGCTCATGAAGATTATCTGGAGGAGGGCATGGCAACCCACTGCAGTACTTGTGCCTAGAGAACCTGATGGACAGAGGAGCCCGGAAGGCTTCAGTCCATGGGGTCACAAAGAGTTGAACACGACACAAGCCCTAGGAACACACACACATATACAACTTTTTTTCAGCAAGATGATATTGTGCTTTGTGGTTTAATGGACCATAGAATTTTCTTGTGGAAAAAACGTGGTCGACATTTGCTTTTTGGCAACAGATCTTTAGTTCACCTCTCAGTGAACATCCCTCCTCTCTACTTGCAGCCATGTGTTTACATGAAGCTGTCTGCCTAGGCACAGTTGTCTTAATCTATAAGTGCCATAAATGGTATCATACTGTGTTAGCAAATAGCTGGTTTATTAAAAAATATAAAAATCTGATAAATTGGGAACGCAGATGTCTTCTATTTATTGCTTCTTTGCATGGTGTTTAGGAAATATGGCTGGCATAAAGTTTTAAACAGAACTAATACAGCTGCACAAAAGACCCTCATAGTCAGTGTTTATAACCTTCTTTTAATTTATAATTCTAAACACCCACACAAGCCCATAAAGGAAGGTTAGACTCAGGGACAGGTTCAACAGTGATGTTAGGTCTCTTGCTCCAACAATGCCCAGGGCAACAGATTGTCAAATTCAGACTGTTTGTTCTGGCAGCAAAAGAATAACAAAAGCAAAGGCTTGTACGTTTGGAGCTTGTTGAACTTCGCCCAACTCTGCTATCTTTTGCGTTGAGATACTTGTAAATCTTACAACTGTTTTACTGCCTATCTGAGCCCTGTCAGAAGGGTGCATGGACTCTTATTTCAAAGCCCCCAGAATTCTTAGGTACCTATGCCTGTCAAGCCTTTCTAACCTTCCTTTGAAATGAAAAATAGTTTGAGATGTTCTCCTAGACATAACAATAGCGAAAAAGAAAAAGGTTACAATAACAAAATTGTTTTAACAAAGGGCAAGGGCACAAAGTTGTCTCAGCCAGTTGTGAACCCTAGCTACAGAGGCTTGATTTTATTACTTATAGGTTACAGGAGGCAGTGAGGAGCATTACAGAATGCCTAAAACCAGATTTGAAAACTTGGAACCAGTCCAGATGCTCCTCCAATTCACCTGTGGAACAAAGAATGGAAAACTGTTTTGCTGATTTTTTTTCTTCCACAATGTCCTTCTGTTATGCTAGAAGTTCCATCTCTATGAAAAGCCATTCTATTGAATTAAAAAGTCAGCTACCATTTATTGAGAACTTATTATATATCTGGCATTGTTATGGATCTTAAATGTTTAATATGCATTTTGTGGTCAGTTGTAATATATACTGTGAGCCAAGGAGAAATCTAGTAGTTTGGGAAGATGATGGAATATGGCACCATTTGTAGTGCAATTCAATAGAAAGGGCTTTTAAAACGTAACCCTGATTTGGAATTTTGTGCAAACTATTGTGGCAGAAAATGTTTTTAAGTACTTATTAAAGATTCAACCTCTAGGGATTCTGGGTAACCTTTGGGTTGGCAACAAACAAGTAGCTGTTTGCCTGGAGATAGAGAAATATATCCAAGAACAAAATCATTTTTGTTCAGTTTTGTATTTCAAATGAAAATTCTTTGAAAACCCATAGAACAAGCAATCATCCTGAAAGTTGAGATTGCAATTATAGAATTGGGCCCCATAGAGAGAAAAAAATATATGCTAGGCTTCAAGGTACTAAGAACCTTGCAATCCCAGAGTATAGAATTTAATTAATACCATGAATCAAACCAGAGAAGGTATGTTGACTAGAGAAAACTGGGATGAATTTTCAACCTCCTGACTCTCTGGTTTGAATTTTGAACCAGAGCCTTAAGAACTCCAAAACACTCCTGAGACTATTAATGTGGATTTTCTTTTGGAAAAAGAAAGTTACCCATGGAAGGTACTTGTATAAGGGCAGAAATAATCCAGTTATCTGTGGTCACCACCAAGTATCATGGACACCATTACTGAGGACTTAGAAATAGTCAGGAACTCAGAGCATCTGGCAAAATATTAGTTTTGATACTATAGACCTCTAACTCTTTCAGAGAAAAGCTATGAAACTAGTTTTTGGTGAACTAAAGAAGAGACTTTCATAAGGTTACAAACAATCTTTACAGTAAGTTTTGTAAGTTACATATATTATTTTCTTAATCTATAATTGAAGGATTTGATATTTAAAGTGTTTGACTTTTCCCAAGACGCCAGTCTTTGGCAGAAACAGGATTTAGACAAATCTAGATTTTTCTGAATCTTCAGCCCATTTTTTTGTCACCACATAATATTAACTTTGCCACAGTCTAATATGTGAAACAGTTCCACATGTGAGTATATAGTGATTGCCACCCATATTTCTGTCTATTGTGAAAACCATTGACAGTGTATTCTTATTTTCAGATATTGTATTCTGAGCAAATATTTCTTTTCATTTCCACAATGCAAAATACATTGGCTCCTTTTTAAAGCAAAAATCTTGTCCGTTTGAAGGGAAAAGAAGGAAGTACTTGACACTACATCTGGGGTGAGAAGCAGAAAAGAGGTCTCACATTAACATTTATATCAGGGTATAATGTCAGCAAAAATTTTCTGTTAAGTAAGAGACAGCTCTTTTGATTAAAAAAACCAAATGTTCTCTTCTGACATAGGGAAGCATTCTTGTTTACATATAGCAAATTTTGGGGTTTGTAAATGTAACGATTACCTCTTCATTCAGTTGTGTCTCTCCAAAATTCATTTGAAAGTACATTTATTTAATAAAATATTTATTGAGTATATGTTATATTCTTGGCTTTGCAATAGGCACTGGAAATAAAAAAGCTTAATAAGACACTATTCTAGTCCATAAAAGAGAATAGTTTCTTGTGGAGACAAACTCATATCCCATGTCTAAGATATGCTATTTAACTCATTTGTTTTGTACGATAACTATCTATTGCTGACATATTTGATATAAGAGATGTGCTAGGAGATGTTCCTGTCCTCATGGACATTTTATAAAGACTAAAGATAAGTAAACAGACAAAACAATGTGTATGATAAGATCTCAGGGAAAAAAATGAGGCGTTTGTGGAATATTTAAGGATATGTCTAACTCATATCTGAGGATATCTTCCTAGAGAAAGTTTTATCTAAGCTAAGAACCAAAGTGTAGGTAGAGATTCCAGGCATCAAGAAGATTAAGGACACCTGAGAGACTGTGGTCTGTTTAAGGACTACAAAAGGGTTGTTGTCTGTAAAATTTTCAAAGAACTTTCGTTTGAAATACAAAACTGAACAACAACAAACAACAAGGTTGTTGTTGTTGTTTAGTTGCCAAGCTGTGTCCAACTCTTTTGTGACCCCATGGACTGTAGCCTTCCAGGCTCCTCTGTCCATGGGATTTCCCAGGCAAGAATACTGGAGTGGGTTGGCATTTCCTTTTATAGGGCATCTTCCTGGCCCAGGGATCAAACCTGAGTCTCCTGCATGAGCATGCGGGCTCTTTACCACTGAGCCAGCCACCAGGGAAGCCTACAAAAGGGTATAGCTAGGCTAAAAAACTAGAACTTTTGTCTTCTAGTTTTGAAATTTTGACTAACAGAAACTGTAGAAAAAAAAAAATTTGTGTCCTTAATTTATATTGATCAATTTTTGCAATGAAAATCAAAGCCTTTTAAAACGATTTTTAAATGGAAATCATAATGAACTCTTTCCCCTCTTCATGTTCTATGATAATGTCGGTTTCAGTAGTGATGAATATATTCTCGGTAGTTTTCGGTAGTTTTCATTGTTTTATATCAATATTTTATGCTCTAAGTTGTTCCTACAAAACTCAAGTTGTAATATATTTCTTCAAAAGTTCCAGTGGAACTTTATTTAATTTTGTACCATATAATTGAATTTCTTTTTTTAACTTCAAATTAATAAAATTTACAAGAAGTACCTTATAAAAAAGAATACTGTCTATATTTAAAATTCATAAAATGAAAAGTGCTCGAAAATATTCTATAATATCATGAAATTTTGACTGGTTCACTTACAAATTTCTTTCTTCCTGTTGTAATCTCAACATTTTCAAAATTAATTTATGTCACTATTTGCATAAACCCACAATCTGCTAAAGTTTCTCTCCTTCTGAAGTTCAAAGAGTTTGTATGTCAATTTTCATTCCCACTGTCATCAGGGAAGCAATATTATATATCAGTGAATATGCTTTGCTAAACTTCTATCAATTTTAAACTGCAGGAAATAAGTCTAGTCACTCTTAAACACATGCTGTCAATCAGAAAATCAGAAAGCAGGATAGACATAACATATGCTCACAGCATTGTAGAATCCGCATGTGGTTGACATGCTGAATGATTCATAAATATATATCTTTAAACCCCAGAAAAGAAGCAGAATTTGAATGAATAATGAGGCCAAAGTGAATCCTAAACATTCAAGTTATTTCCAGAAACCGGAAAAGGAAAAATGAATTTTTCTTTAAGGCAGACAGAGTGAATAAAAGTATAGGCAATTTGTCATAAATGGCTTTAGGATAAGTTAGGTAAATTTTATATCAAATATGAAATATAAATGCTAATTTCACACATATATTCATTTCTAAAGGGAAATGGATATAATCTCTGATTCTAGACTGCTTTTATAAAAGCCTATTTTAAGAATTGATGACGAATTTTAGTCACAGTTGGAAGAAAACTTTTTGTTTTAAGATTAGTTGTCAATATACTGTATCTATCTAGTATTGAATGAATATTATGTGTTTAAATTATCTACTTTGGTTGGCTTTAATTTGGGCATTAACTTGTTGAATTGCTGTATTAGAGATTTATGACTAATTCTCCCAGCAACACTAAATATAATCATTAGAATATCAGAATTTAAAGACAATTTCAGATATTGCCAATACAGTTCAAATTCACCAGAGATGGCATTTCCTACAGCTATCTGGCAGATTGTATGTCTTCTTTTTCTTTCCAATCAACTTTTCAACTCTAATGCATTTCATGTACTGTCAATCACAGCTCATTTAGACTTTCTGTAATTGGTGAAGTAATTACTTTTCATGCTTTTAAATCATGTGTGCATTTTGTAGCTATTAATCAATTTCCTGCTGTGCCCTGAGTTAAATTAAATTATAATACTAATATCAGAAGAGATCCCAATAGCTTTCCCTCCATACATTAGTGAAGTAATCATCAATGGAGAAGCCAGACTTTATTTTTATATAAAAATGTAGAGAATGATTTGCTAGAGCTGACAGATGATATCTACCATTTTTAGTGCTTACTGTTCTGCAACAGCAAAAAATTGAAATAATATATTACAAGCATTTGATGCAGTACAACTGTTTAGTGACTCCAAATAGCAGAATTTGCTTTTCTCTCCTGCAGCTGTCTGCCTCTTGTTCTCTCATTTGATGAAAATGAATGCAGAGTGAATAAGAATACATTTCTGCTCTCTTCTCTCTTTCATGGTTATATTGCTTTAGTCAAGCAGTTAATTTAAACCAATACATCCAGAACTTCTAGGTAAGAGCAAGGTGGATTTCATGCCTCAAAGTAGCTCCAATTGGAGATATACCCAAAACTTAAACTAACAGACAGAGCTTTGTGATAACTAAATAGATAGATGGTGATTGTACTATGGGGAAAAATGATTAGGCAGCGATCCAATGCATATAGTTCAAAGTTGATGGGCAGCTATTTAAGTTTTACTAATTATCAGAACATACGATGAATAATGTTATGACTGGGTATGTTTAAAAATTAAACCATGCTGAAGTTTGGGATGAAATGTAGATCATAAAACATAAGCAGGAATGTATTTAAGTATCTCAAAGTGGAAAATCCTTCCCACATTTGACTCCTGGAGAGAATTTCAATATGACTTGCCCATGATGTCTTGCAATTAAATAGAATTTAGTCTTCCATTTTGTTTAAAAATAAGGCCTTAAAATAAATTTATAGGATTTAATTGCCTGAAATGTTGCAAGTATAATAGAAAATTTTTACAAGAATTAAAATACACTTTTTATTTTGAGGTTTTTGGAATGTTTTCTGCTGTATGTATACTTGTAGAAGTGCAAAATTAGAGTTATTATGTAAGTGTTGCAGTTTTATATCTTACAGAGGTATGAAGAGATATTTTTAAAAGATGTTTATGGCAATCGTACTACAAAACTAAATTATATTAAAATAGAGAGCAGAAACTGAATGAAAAAATGGAAAGGAAGATCAGAGGATAAATGTAGATGTAAAAGCTATCATAAATGCCAATGTTTGAAAATATGAAATGAAATAGCACAATTAAAATGCTGAAGAAAACATAATGAGCTAAGGAAATATTTTCTACCTTTTTTTCTCTGTATTTTTCAATGAAGGAGACTTTTTTTTTTTAATTTGTTATTTTCATAATGAAAATCTTCCTTCTGTACCAGTTATACACAGTATCATTTTTTCTTTTTTTAAAAAATTCTGCTATTTTATCCCATAACAATTGAAACAAAATATATGAAAGTAGGAGCACAATGCTTCAGACCTCATTTAAGTACAATTCTTTGTGCTCATGAACTGTTTCTAGAGGAGGAGAGAGGGCTGCTAAGGAAGATAGATATCATACAGGAATGTCAATCACATTTAATAGGCAGTGGTGGAAGGTAATCTTCTTCTTTCCATCAGTCTCTAGCAGACTAGTAGACAGAACTCATTACTGTGCAAATGAACCTGCCAGATGCTTCAGCCATTTGCCTCACTAGAGGTCACAGAGAGTTGACACCAGTTAAAGCTGGTTAAACGTGGCTAGGGAAGGAACACCGAGACAGAGCAGCGCCATAGGTGGAAATAAACAGTATGATCCCGACAACAACCTTAAGAAAGTTTAAAAAGTCTTTGTGCAATTGTAGGGGGGAGAAAGGTTGCATCAAAGTGGTTCGTGTGTTTAAAAATTAGGTCCTCTCATCATTTAACAAATAATAAAAATAGATATTTAACTTTCCCAGTATTATGGCAACAGAATGTCAGTTCAGCAGCCTTTAGCCTATAGAAACCTAGAGATTTTTAGGTTCATCTCACTGTCAGTGAGCTACCTCTTCTTATTGGGTCATTCTTTATACTTAAAAATAATCAGTGCCATCTTCAACTAATGGTGGTAATACTGATTATTATTGCTAGGTCCATTGACTGTTAGTCATTTTCTTTGAAGAGCTCTGCTAAGCGATTATCTGGCTTAGTTTTCAAAGGCTCTCAACACAATAGGCATCATTATCTTTGTTTTACAAACAAGGAAACTGGAGCTACAGGAAGTTAGAATTTGCATCAAGTCATGATCTTAAAAGCAGAAAAGTTCTAATTTAGATTCAAGTGTCAGTTCAGTTGAGTTCAGTCGCTCAGTCGTGTCCAGCTGTTTGATACCCCATGAATTGCAGCAAGCCAGACCTCCCTATCCATCACCAACTCCCGGGGTTCACTCAGACTCACGTTCATCGAGTCAGTGATGCTATCCAGGCATCTCATCCTCTGTTGTCCCCTTCTCCTCCTGCCCTCAATCCCACCCAGCATCAGAGTCTTTTCCAATGAGTCAACTCTTCGCATGAGGTGGCCAAAATACTGGAATTTCAGCTTTAGCATCATTCCTTCCAAAGAAATTCCAGAGCTGATCTCCTTCAGAATGGACTGGTTGGATCTCCTTGCAGTCCAAGGGACTCTCAAGAGTCTTCTCCAACACCACAGTTTAAAAGCATCAATTCTTTGGCACTCAGCCTTCTTCACAGTCCAACTCTCACATCCATACATGACCACTGGAAAAACCATAGCCTTGACTAGGCGAACCTTAATGGGCAAAGTAATATCTCTGCTTTTGAATATGCTATCTAGGTTGGTCATAACTTTTCTTCCAAGAAGTAAGCATCTTTTAATTTCATGACTTCAGTCATCATCTGCAGTGATTTTGGAGCCCCCCCAAAATAAAGTCTGACACTGTTTCCACTGTTTCCCCATCTATTTGCCATGAAGTGATGGGACCGGATGCCATGATCTTCATTTTCTGAATGTTGAGCTTTAAGCCAACTTTTTCACTCTCCTCTTTCACTTTCATCAAGAGGTTATTGATATTTCTCCCAGCAATCTTGATTCCAGCTTGTATTTCTTCTAGACCAGCGTTTCTCATGATGTACTCTGCATATAAGTTAAATAAGCAGGATGAGCAGGTGTATCTGACACCAAAATCTATATATATATATTTTTTTTAAAATTTTCTTTACATTTTCCTTTTTTTTTTTTTTTAACAAACCATTGTGTGGAGTGGTGACTTTCAATAGATCTCAATGAGGGAGATCTATTGATCTCAGTAGCTTCTCAGCTACTGTAGGAAACTTCCACCCAGAAGCAGATCCTCTAGGAATGGTTTAGCACCAAGTTCCCCACGAACATGCAGGGCAGGATGGGTGAGGGGGAGGCTGCCTTTCCGGTCTTGACTCATGTTCCAAAATCTAATCTAATAGCGCCTCATTATTATTATTATTATTATTTTTTAGTTTGTCATTTTACAAGTCTAGTAGTAGTAGTAGTAGTAGGAATAATCAAAACATAGTTTCATGAAGACCAACAAGAGCTTCTAGAACTAGCACCCAAAAAAGATGTCCTTTTCATTATAGGGGACTGGAATGCAAAAGTAGGAAGTCAAGAAATACCTGAGGTAACACATAAATTTGGCCTTGGAGTACAAAATGAGCAGGGCAAAGACTAACAAAGTTGTGCCAAGAGAACGTACTGGTCATAGCAAACACCCTCTTCCAAAAACACATGAGAAGACTCTACACATGGGCATCACTAGATGGTCAACACTAAAATCAGATTGATTATATTATTTGCAGCCAAAGATGGAAAAGCTCTATAGAGTCAGCAAAAACAAGACCAGGAGCTAACTGTGGCTCAGATCATGAACTCCTTACTGCAAACTTCAGACTTAATTTGAAAAATGTAGGGAAAACCACTAGACCATTTAGGTATGACTGAAGTCAAATCCCTTATGATTATACAGTGGAAATGACAAATATATCCAAGGGATTAGATCTGATAGACAGAGTGCCTGAAGAACTATGGATGGAGATTTGTGACACTGTACTGGAGGCAGTGATCAAGACCATCCCCAAGAAAAACAAATGCAAAAAGGCAAAATGGCTGTCTGAGGAGGTCCTACAAATAGCTGAGAAAAGAGGAGAAGCTAAAGGCAATGAGAAAAGGAAATATATACATATTTGAATGCTGAGTTCTGAAGAA
Source organism: Ovis canadensis (assembly GCF_042477335.2). Taxonomy (NCBI): domain Eukaryota; kingdom Metazoa; phylum Chordata; class Mammalia; order Artiodactyla; family Bovidae; genus Ovis; species Ovis canadensis. The sequence goes on along the minus strand of NC_091247.1, from coordinate 126,574,547 downwards.
TAGCAAGGAGAGATAAGTAAGTCTTTCTCAGTGATCAAAGCAAAAAAAAATAAAGGAAAACAATAGAATGGGAAAGACTAGAGACCTCTTAAAGAAAATTAGAGATACCAAGGGAACATTTCATGCAAAGATGGGCAAAATAAAAAACAGGAACAGTATGGACCTAACAGAAGCAGAAGATATTAAGAAGAGGTGGCAAGAATACACAGAAGAATTGTACAAAAAAGATCCTCACGACCCAGATGATCATGATGGTGTGATCATCCACCTAGAGCCAGACATCCTGGAATGTGAAGTCAAATGGCCTTAGAAAGCATCACACAAAGCTAGTGGAGATGATACAATTCCAGTTGAGCTCTTTCAAATCCTAAAAGATGATGCTTTTAAAGTGCTACCCTTAATATGCCAGCAAATTTGGAAAACTCAGGACTGGAAAAGGATTGGAAATGGTCAGTTTTCAATCCAATCTCAAAGAAAGGCAATGCCAAAATATGCTCAAACTACCATGCAATTGCACTCATCTCACATGCTGATAAAGTAATGCTCAAAATTCTCCAAGTCAGGCTTCAACAGAATGTGAACTGTGAACTTCCAGATGTTCAAGCTGAATTTAGAAAAGGCAGAGGAACCAAAGATAAAATTGCCAACATCCACTGACTCATCAAAAAAGGGAAGAAATTTCCAGAAAAACATCTACTTCTGCTTCATTGACTAGCCAAAGCCTTTGACTGTGTGGATTACATGCCTCCTGACTGTGTGAATTACATACCTCCTGAGAAATCTGTATGCAGGTCAAGAAGCAACAGTTAGAACTGGATATGGAACAACAGACTCGTTCCAACTTGGGAAAGGAGTACTTCAAGGCTGTATATTATCATCCTGCTTATTTAACTTATATGAAGAGTGCATCATGCGAAATGTTGGGCTGGATGAAGCACAAGTTGGAATCAAGATTGCCAGGAAAAATTTCAATAACCTCAGATATGCAGAAGACACCACCCTTATAGCAGCACACAAGAACTAAAGAGCCTCTTGATGAAAGTGAAAGAGCAGACTGAAAAGTTGGCTTAAAGCTCAACATTCAGAAAAGTAAGATCATGGCATCCAGTCCCATCACTTCACGGCAAATAGATGAGGAAACAATGGAAATAATGAGAGACTTTGTTTTTGGGGGCTCCAAAATCATTGCAGATTGTGACTGCAGCCATGAAACTAAAAGACGCTTGTTCCTTGGAAGAAAAGCTATGACCAACCTAGATGGCTTATTAAAAAGCAGAGACATTACTTTTCCAACAAAGGTCTGTCTAGTCAAAGCTATGGATTTTCCAGGAGTCATGTATGGATGTGAGAGTTGGACTATAAAGAAAGCTGGGCACCGAAGAATTGATGCTTTTGAACTGTGTTGTTGGAGAAGACTTTTGAAAGTCCATGGACTATAAGGAGATCCAACCAGTCCATCCTAAAGGAAATCAGTTCTGAATACTTATTGGAAGTACTGATGCTGAAGTTGAAACTCCAATACTTTGGCCACCTGATGTGAAGAACTGACATTGGAAAAGACCCTGATGCTAGGAAAGGGGACCCTGAAGGCAGGAGAAGGGGACGACAGAGGATGAAATGGTTGGGTGGCATCGCCAACTTGATAGACATGAGTTTGAGTAAACTCCAGGAGTTGGCGATGGACAGAGAAGCCTGGCAGGCTGCAGTCCATGGGGTCGTAAATATTTGGACATGACTGAGTGGTTGAAATGAACTGAATTGAATCAAAATATTTGTACTTAGATATAAAATATTATAAAGTACCCTCTTAGAAAAGCAATTGTAACTTTATAAAAAGAATTATTTGCTATTGTTGTATATATACTTCATAGATCAAGAATCCCAGAATAATAGCTTTATATTCAATAAAAGGAAAGGAAAATGAAGATAAAATTTAATGCTACTGTCGATGGGATTTTCCAGGTAAGAATACTGGAGTGGGTTGTCATTTCCTTCTCCAGGGGATCACCTTTCTTGACCCAGGGATTGAGCTTGGGTTTCCTGCCTTGCAGGAAGACTCCTGCATTGCAGGTGGATTCTTTACTGACTGAACTATGAGGGAAGCCCCCAATAGTTGCTAATATATTAAATACATTTTAAGCTACTCTGTTTTCTATTTTTATTAGGGTTAAATCTTGTAATAGTTAGATAAGATAGACAAAATTTTCCAAGTACATTCATCAGATAATTAAGATTTAGGAGCTAATTTATTTCTAAAATCTAGAAGATTAGTAAAAGATAGATAGAGATTTAAATGTCTGAATGTCTAATTCCAAGCCACTCCTTAGACAGTCTTCCTAATATGCTCTAGGTAGAGTTCTATAGCAGAAACAAGTATTAAGAGGAAGACTAGGTAAATAAAAAGACTGTACTGTATTTTTTCAGGGTTTTTATGTATTCTAAAACATCTCTTAGAGCAAGTGATCTAGAGTAGAATTTACTCAATGAGATTTTGAATATCACTATGTCATGAGAGAACAATGTCATAAAGACTAAAATTATGGAGAATTGTGGAGAATGACGATGAGTTCTTTTTATTTCTCCCATATCTCCTCTGTTGATTCTCAATTCAGTCTTATTTCCATATAGCCACTTTCCCCAAATCACAAACTTTTCTGGAAAAATGGCCAATTACATTCATAGTATTTGAATGTCTCTGGTTTTCTTCTTTCTTATATTCTATGTTCACAGATTAGAGAAACTGAAATGAAGCCAATGTTCTGATTTCCTGATTTAGCAAAACTCCATATTAAAAATTGTTTTCAATTATTTTAAATAAGAAAATATTCATACTAGTGTTAGTCAATTTAAAACATTAATCATATCCAATGTACAATAAATTCAATGACTATAACTACATGACAGTAACAAATATTATGTGTGCAACACTACCTTAATTGTCAAGTCTATGCATATGACTGAATGTTGGATTAATATATTTTTTTAAAAGAGAAAAAAATCATAAAATGAGCCAACATTTTCCAGTGTTTCTCTATCCATGATTCCAAACTTAACCTTTCAAAGATGAAAGAGCTGAAAATAAACAAATCAATGTGAGAGGAAAACCGGAAAGATTTTATCTTCGGAAGGCAGAGGAAGAAAGAAAGAGACTGAGACAGAGACGGACAGAAAGATCAGAGATACACTAATCATAACAAATATTCTAGCCCAGAAGGGAACATTGGAAATTGAGAACTAGTGATGGGTAAGCTTTTCAAGGTTTAAAGATGGGGTCCAGATAAGAAGCTAACATTCTTGTGATTATCCTAACCTTTCTCATAGAAGTTGAAATCAGATTGGAAACATGAGAACAAGCTTTCTTGTAATACATTGCTCCTTCCAGAGTCAGTCCAGCTGGAAATGCATAGAAGCACGAAAATGAAAAAGAAAACAAATAGAAACAAGCTAACCAAATCTTGAACCATAGGAAATGTTCATTTGGGTTTGCATAGGCACAGGTCATTTTGTTTTTTTTCTTCATCTGGACTGATTGTTCCCTTGTTTCTAATAAGAGCACTTTGTTGTTTTTGTAAATGAGCCTTCAAGAAAATAGTTCATCTTGTCTTCACAAAGGTCTGGGATTATTACTTTTTTCCCTTAGAAAAGTTCAAAACATCATAGGAAAAGTGTGAAAGAAAAGGACATGTTGTTGGATTAATGTAAAATAGCTGAAATTGAAAGTAATTAATGAGGATATTCTCACAAATGGTGCTGATAGCAAAATGGATGAATTATACTATATTATAATAGACTCAGGAAATCTTTGAAGGCCAGAAGTCTGACAGAATGATGTAAAAGGCTCAATGTACAAATTGCAGTATTACTGCTCTTATTCCATTTTTCTAAAGAGAAACATTATAATTACAGAGTCAATTATCTCAATCTGTAATAATGTGCTGAATAAGTGTCTACATACTCATATCTAAGCTTATTTTATGGTTCAGGGAACAAAAACAGTTAGGGAAGCAAAATTACTGCATATTTTAACTTGACGTGAAGAACAACAGTTTTAGGCTGTGCTAGAGAAAAGAAATAATTTTATATATGGCATGACTCTCTACAGGCCAATATCACTGATGAACATAGATGCAGATATCCTTAACAAAATTCTAGCAATCAGAATCCAACAACACATTAAAAAGATCATACATCATGAAAAGTGGGCTTTATCCCAGGGATGTAAGGATTCTTCAATATCAGCAAATCAATCAATGTAATAAACCACAATAACAAGTTGAAAAATAAATGCCATATGATTATCTCAATAGATGCAGAGAAAGCCTTTGACAAAATCCAACATCCATTTATGATAAAAAACTCTCCAGAAAGCAGGAATAGAAGGAATATGCCGCAACATAATAAAAGCTATATATGACAAACATTATCCTCAGTGGTGAAAAATTGAAAGCATTTCCCCTAAAGTCAGGAACAAGACAAGGGTGCCCACTTTCACCATTACTATTCCACATAGTTTTGGAAGTTTTGGCCACAACAATCAGAGCAGAAAAAGAAATAAAAGGAATCCAAATTGGAAAAGAAGAAGTAAAACTCTCACTGTTTGCAGATAACATGATCCTCTACATAGAAAACTCTAAAGACTCCACCAGAAAATTACTAGAGCTAATCAATGAATATAGCAAAGTTGCAGGATATAAAATCAACACACAGAAATCCCTTGCATTCCTATACACTAATAATGAGAAAATAGAAAGAGAAATTAAGGAAACAATTCCATTCACCATTGCAAAGAAAAGAATAAAATACTTAGGAATATATCTACCTAAAGAAACTAAAGGCCTATATATAGAAAACTATAAAACACTGGTGAAAGAAATCAAAGAGGACACTAATAGATGGAGAAACATACCATGTTCATAGATCAGAAGAATCAATATAGTGAAAAGGAGTATACTACCCAAAGCAATTTATAGATTGAATGATATCCCTATCAAGCTACCAACGGTATTTTCCACAGAGCTAGAACAAATAATTTCAAAATTTGTATGGAAATACAAAAAACCTCGAATAGCCAAAGCAATCTTGAGAAAGAAGAATGGAACTGCAGGAATCAACTTGCCTGACTTCAGGCTCTACTACAAAGCCACAGTCATCAAGACAGTATGGTACTGGCACAGAGACAGAAAAATAGATCAATGGAACAAAATAGAAAACCCAGAGATAAATCCACACACCTATGGACACCTTATCTTTGACAAAGGAGGCAAGAATATACAATGGATTAAAGACAATCTCTTTAACAAGTGGTGCTGGGAAAACTGGTCAACGACTTGCAAAAGAATGAAACTAGAACACTTTCTAACACTATACACAAAAATAAACTCAAAATGGATGAAAGATCTAAATGTAAGACCAGAAACAATAAAACTCCTAGAGGAGAACATAGGCAAAACACTCTCTGACATATATCATAGCAGGATCCTCTATGACCCACCTCTTAGAATAATGGAAATAAAAGCAAAAATAAACAAATGGAACCTAATTAAACTTAAAAGCTTCCGCACAACAAAGGAAACTATAAGCAAGGTGAAAAGACAGCCTTCTGAATGGGAAAAAATAATAGCAAATGAAGCAATTGACAAACAACTAATCTCAAAAATATACAAGCAACTCCTGCAGCTCAATTCCAGAAAAATAAACGACCCAATCAAAAAATGGGCCAAAGAACTAAATAGACATTTCTCCAAAGAAGACATGGATGGCTAACAAACACATGAAAAGATGCTCAACATCACTCATTATCAGAGAAATGCAAATTAAAACCACAATGAGGCACAATTTCACACCAGTCAGAATGGCTGCGATCCAAAAGTCTACAAGCAATAAATGCTGGAGAGGGTGTGGAGAAAAGGGAACCCTCTTATGCTGTTGGTGGGAATGCAAACTAGTACAGCTACTATGGGGAACACGTGTATACCTGTGGCGGATTCATGTTGATGTATGGCAAAACCAATACAATATTGTAAAGTAATTAACCTCCAATTAAAATAAATAAATTTATATTATTAAAAAATAAAATAAAACAAATCAAAAACCAAACCATTTTCTCAAAGTCTAAATTTTACACATAACACACACAGCTGTGCACTCCCAGAGTGTCCTTGCAAAGTAAATGCGACCTCAGCCATGCTTCAACAGTGGAGAAAGATCAATAGATTTATGCAACTGGAAAGCCCAGAAATGACCGAAGTAGAACTCCAGTTCCATTTTTCATGACACTTACAGCAATGCCCTCTTCCCTAGGCTGGCACATCTTATCTAAAGAATGTGAAGAATGGCTGTGATTAACACCAAAGGTTACAAGTTCTCTGATTCACATTAATAATAAAGGAGAGCATCAGCTCTGATCACCATCACATAATCCTTGAATTTGACCAGGGAATGCCAGCTCTTATTTATTGAGACTATTATATACAAATTTCTAAACCAAACTTTCAACAAAGGGACAAGATTATGTTGACTAAATAATGTCACTGGGGGTTTATCCATGGAGATTGGTATGAGTTAAATACTATCAAAATCATAAGATATGAATAAAATTGGAAGAAGTCTGTTTTTCCAAAGGAAAATCTTGATGGAATTAGGAAAAAAGGGACAGGTGGTGAAAAGAAGAGCAATGACTCTTCAATACAGGAATAAATATAATGGACATAGGGATTAAAGTCCATATATAAGAGAGACCAAGGACTTCCCTCCACATTCAGGGGTTAAGACTCTGCACTCCCACTGCTAAGGGCACTGGTTCAATCCCTACTGGGGAACTAAGATCCTGCATGTCCCATGGCATGACCAAAAAAAAAAAAAAAAATTCTATTTTGTTTCTACTTATAATCATTATTGATTGAATCATTCTAAATTCAAATTTGATGTCTTACACAAGTACTTTATTCTTATAAAACCAACAAATCTGTGTACTCTTTACATGAATGGAAGTTAATGTATCCAAGTTTAGCTATGTACCATCCCTTCTTTAGAATTTGCCCTCATTCCTATCTTTCAGCCACTATTGCTCAAATCAACTACCAAACAACTTCCTCAAGTAAAGCACAATGGAAAAAAAAAAAAAAAGAATAGGCAATTAAAGAGGTAATTTTACTTCAAAGATAATAATTTATACCTTTATCTAAAATATTCAGATCAGTTGTTGTTCTTACATCTATTCAGTATAAATATTATTGATGTTATTCTATCAGTAATAAATGTTGAACATATTTTATATTTTCACAAAAAACACCAAATTTCCTCTAAATTTGAACTCCCATTTCTACAAAATTGTGATTTTTTTTTTGTAATTCTTATTTTCTGTATGTCTATAGCTGTTTCTCTTTTTTCTCAATTCCTTTTATATTAGTAATTCATTCATGTATTTATTAACAATTATTTATAAGAAGCTTACATACTAGATATAGATGTGAATTTTCTGTTATTGGAATACCATGAGAAAACTAAAGAAATGAAGTCTCTAGCTTCACTGACTTTAGACTAGTGGAGGGCAGTGAATAATAAATAGAATATAGTATCTCTGATGATGATGATAATAAAAATTGTTGAGAAAAGAAACAAGATGATGGAGAGAAACATGGAGGGTAAGCAGTGATGGTTTCAAAGTTAAATACTGTCAGCAAGATAGAGCTTAAGGAAGGAAATAGTGAACACCTATACTGAGGTGTAATGTCCTGAGGCAGGACAAGGCTGGGATTTTTCAGGGACAGCTAAGAATAATGGTAATGGGCAGAGGGGGATTAAGTTAGAGGTAGAATTAGTGGGCAATTAAGTCAGAGAGGAAATAGGACACTAGATTGTCTCTTTTACTCTCTTTCCTTCTATGTATTTCTATCTCAGTCATGAATATGAAGGCATTATCTGCCTGATGCATCTGTCAATGATTCACTGTCTAATTACTGTCTTTATTAACAATTTTGGTTTCCTCTTGAGTTGTATCTTTATTATTATTATTTTTAAATTTATGGTTATTTTGTTGTTTTTTTCTTAGATCTGTAGGAGAATAAATAACCTCATTTATTTTCAACTTTCCTATTTGAAGATAATGAGATTAAAGATATCTGTCTGAGTATCACTTTAGTTTGACCTGCAAGCTTTAGATGCACTGAGTTCTTTATGTTATTTATTTATGATTAGGTTGTAATTTTCAATTCAGTACTCTTTTAATCCTTCTGAAGGGTGTTTTATTATAGGGTTTATGAATTTTTGGATCTATAAATACTTTAGGTACTCTTGTTATTACATCTAATTTTACTCCACTGTGCCCAAACAGAATAATCTATATTATTTTTGCATTTGGTACCTTTTATTATTGACTTTGTGATCACTTTTTGCAGATACTAGATATGAGTTTGAAAGCAAGCATATTCTTGCTCTTTGAGGTTTAAAATTTAACTATTTCTGTACCAGGCAGAATAATGGTTGTCAAAAGATGTGCACGTCTTAATCCCAAGAGCCTGTGAATAGGTTACTTTACACAATAAAAGGGAATTTGCGGATGTATTTAAGATTAAAGACCATGAAGTGGGAAGAATATTCTAAACTATCTGGGTGGGCATAATCTATTAAAAATTTGAGTCCTTAAATGCAGAAAATTTTCCCAGCTGTAGTCAGAGAGAGGAAGATGTGAGAACCGAAGAAGGAGTTTTACAGAGATGTGACGTGACATGGCTGGCTTTGAAGATGGTGGAAAGGAGCTGTGAACTGAAGACCATGAACAGCCTCTAAGAAGCTCAAAGTGTCAAGAGACTCCTTAGAGTCTCAAGAAAGGAATGCAGCCTCATGACACTTTGATTTCAGCTCAGTGAGAACTCTGCCAAACTTCTGGTTCACAGAACTGTAAGATAGTACACTTGTACTGTTTAAACCACTATGCTTGTTATAATTTTTTTTACAGCAGCAGTAGGAAACTAGTAGAATATCTACTGTATCAAACTGTTGACTCAATTGTTTACCTCTTTTATATTATTTTATTATTTTTGCCTTGACCTGTCAATTTTTAAAGCTGACTTGATAAATCATTGGTTTTTGTCACATTCTCTTCTATTTTCATCACTTTTTCCTTTGTATATAGGTAAAAGCTATATTGTTAATTAAATAAGCTTAGAACTGATATATTTTCTAAATATCTGCTACAATAAGGAACAAATTCAAGGCTGTCTTCCATTCTTAACATTATGATATTAATAGAAATGCAGCATATACAATATTATGTATATTCAAGAAAAAAAAATAAGTTAGGACTTAGAAAGACTGAAAGTGTTAGTCTTCAGTCACTGAGTCATGTCCAACTCTTTGCGACCCATAGACTGTAGTCGGCCAGGCTCCTCTGTCCATGGAATTTCCCAGACAGGAATACTGGACCGGGTAACCATTGTCTTCTCCAGGGGATCTTCCCAACCTGGGGATCAAAACTGGGTCTCCCACATTCCAGGCAGATTCTTTACTGTCTGAGCCACCAGGAAAGCCACCAAAATTAGGACTTAACTTCTCCTTTAACATTCATAGTTAGTTTAAGAAGTCTTGCTATACCTAGGGCGTAACCAAAATTTGTCAAAGATCTGTTAACATGATGAAAGTATTGGGTAGTGATTATTTAAAAGAAGCATTAATACTTGGTTTTATGAAGCCTACTGTAAAGAAGACCAAGAAGGTTTATAAAGATCTTCAAATAAGAAGTGTGCAAGGCAATCGATGAATCATCCTTTTTCTCTAAGAAACAGTGTATATATTAGAGCAGAGCTTAATTATCCAAGACCAAAATAAGAAAGGATAATCTAACTTTGGAATTTTAAGGATTCCAGATGCAATTTATATTTATTCTAGTGAGATATTTAAGACAATGTGAAAATCTGGTTGTCTACTTATAAGATCCTACTATTGGAATAGATTCTAGTGTTCTATGAATGATATCCTATCCATCTTGCTACTATCACTGTTTTTCAGCCCCAAACCACCAGGAACACATCTGTAGTTAAATCAGTTTAATACTGATTGCAGTAAGAGAGAATGTTCTTGGGAACCATGGCACATCTCAGTAACAGGAAATGAACAATTTAAGCATCAACTGAGTAATTTGGTGAAAGAAACAGAGGAGTTTTGCTCTCAGTTGAATATTGTGAGACAGCAGGGACGATTTTGTGATAGGCATATCAATATATCTTACCTCTATGGAACACAGACTAAAGTGAGAATAAATATATAACAGGTAAAGTAGCAGTCACTCATTTAGTAATAGAGAGGGGGCTGTTTGATATTTTGTGGGTTGCTCAGTGATCTTTCATGAAGTGGATGTTTCAGGAGATGTTTATGTCTAATGGGAGCACACCATGACTTAGCTTTAAGCAGCAGATAAACATGTAATGATGTCAACGTTTCGCTGTAAGTGTCAGAATTGTTGCTCAATATCCAGTGTCCAGGGCTGCTTTTTTTCTCCCCTCACACTACATATTTAGCACTAAATAACATTAAAAAAAAGAGGGAAGACGGAGTTTGTTTTTTAATAAAATCTCTTTTTAGAAAGAATAGGGTGATATTGGGTAGTCTGCATATTTTAAAGAAAATTGTATAATTGCTATACTTTTCATTAGCTAAAATATTGAGCAATATATTTTTTGAACTCAATTAAATGATTTCTCCATTTGAAATTTATACGAAATTACCATTTTTGTTCCTTATATGAACTGTGTGGTTACAAGAAAATTGTTTTCTGATAGTTCTACAGAATTGCATACCATTTCATAAGTACTTACGAGAATTTACCCTGAAGACTCATCAGAAAATTGGGCCAACCTCCTTAAACTGATTTTTTGGTGTATTACAGTGTATGAGGAGGATTTATCACTGGATGAAACAAAGCATGAGAAAAGGTAAAGACTCACTGGAATAAAATAAGAGCAAAAAAGTTAGTACTTGAGCACATTCCTTAAGGAAATTATTATCAACTCTGACTTTGGGGAGCCATTATCAAAACTACAAGGAATATCAAATGGATTTGATTTTAAAAACAACTCATATTTGATTTCACAATATAGAGAATAGTTATAAAAGGTTTTGTTCCTTCAGTCCATATTAGGATAAGGCAGGGTAAGAAATGTTGCCTCACTAGCAAAAAGTGAAGCCAAAGTAATTCAATGTAATTACTTTGTGATATATTTTATGTGTGCTTTTACTTAAGCAGTACTTCAGAAATGATTCTATGAGGCAAGTGAGTCCAGCCATTTTCACTAGAGTAATCATGTCATTGCTCTCTCTCTCTCTTTTTTTTTTTCCTGAGACTAGAATTACAATCTTAATTTACAACAAAGTTTTGTTATTTAAATTACCAAAATGTTACCTGCATCTGGACTAAATTAAGATGAGTTATATCCAAATCTCTCTACTTTCTACCTCACAAAGATGATGTATGTGTACACTCAGCCACTCAGTCATGTCCAACTCTTTGCTACCCTCTGAACTGTAGCCCACCAGGCCGCTGTCTCATGGAATTCTCCAGGCAAGAATACTGGAATGGGTTGCCAGGCTTTTCTCCAGGGGATCTTCCTGATCGAGGGATCAAACCCACATCTCCTATGTCTCCTGCATTGCAGAAGAATTCTTTTACCTACCAGGCCACCTGGGAAGACCCACGAAGATGATATCTTTTGTCAAATCTGCATGTTTATATAAAATAACACTGACATCCCAGAATAATGAGAAATAACTTTTAATAAAATCGTTTGAGCTTCTGAATCTCAGGTAAATTTCATTTTAGGCAAAGTTATTATTTTCATGTTGTGTGAGATTAGTGTCAATTATAATGACTGAATTTGTAAGATTTTGGCACATTTTCTTCAAAATTAAAAATACTATTGTAGTAATTAAGTGGAAGGATTCATGATTTACAAAGAATAATATGATTTCCACTGTAGCAGATGCCAAACTTATCAAAATTCATTTTTATTATTCAAATATATTTCATTAAAAAACACACCTATTTTCAAAGCTGGACAAATACTTTCCGGGACATAGTCCTTAGGACTCTCCCTGTTGTCAGTCTGTTTCATCAAAGACACTTCCTTCAGAGCAGCATTGTTCGGAGTGCACTTTCTTTGAGGCTTGAAGTGTCTGACTGAAGTACAAAGCTGAGTGCGTAATTCTGAAATTTGTTTTCAGTTCGACTGTTCCCTTCCATGGGCTGTTTTTATTACTGTCCTCTGAATGATTCTAGTGGTAGAGTTATTCAAGCAGAACAAAATGAAACAAAACAAACAAAAAAGCAAAACAGATAATACTTTCCCAGGCTGGGTTCTCAGAAAGTTGACTCAGATGTTGATCAGTGTATGGGAGGTTTATTAAGTTTGCACTTTCAAGATCTGTTGAAAGACGTGATGAAGAGTGGGCAGAGGGAGAAGGTGAACTTGGATGGGGTCTCAGTGGAAGTGGGGGATGAGGTATTTCTTCAGAATTTTCCCCAGGGGGGTGAGGGGCCTTGGCTTTGTCAACCCTCATAGTGAATAGGCATCTTTGGGAGTCATCCTCATATGGGCATGTGACCTTGTGAAAGGTCACCCTCCTAAGCTAAGACAGTGTGCAAACCTGGCAGGCCTCACTTCCTGAAGGGGGTCTGGGGGTCCCATCCAAGGTACACCTGAACTCAAGCTGTCTATCTTTCACATTTGGTTCTACAGATGTAAAAATTATTTTTGCCTCTGATCAAAATTACTTCATTACAAAGAAAAAATTATATACTATGCACATTTTAAGAAACTAATTAGTTTTCAAATTTTATTTTGTAATAAATATGAACATCTCTATTTTATTGACTTCCTATTAGAGGGCTTTAGTGTGTATGTGCTTGTCTATTCTGCATATGGTTGCATCAGTTCAGTTCAGTTCAGTTGTTCAGTCATGCCTGACTCTTTGTGACCCCATAGACTGTAGCACCCCAGGCTTCCCTGTCCATCAACAACACCCAGAGCTTACTCAAACTCATGTCCATTGAGTCGGTGATGCCAACCATCTCATCCTCTGTTGTCCCCTTCTCCTCCCATCTTCAATATTTCAGGGTCTTTTCCAATGAGTCAGTTCTTCGCTTCAAGTGACCAAACTGTTGGAGTTTCAGCTTTAGAATTAGTCCTTCCAATAAACATTCAGGACAGACTTCCTTGAGGATGCACTGGTTGGATCTCTTTGCTGTCCAAGGGATTCTCAAGAGGCTTCTCCAACACCACATCATTACTACATTAAAACATGGCATATATAAATAAACAATGTAGATATTTGTGTATCTAAGTCATTCCATTTTATGAATATAACAATATGTACAGAATTTATGTTTTGAGGGTTGTAGAAGGCTCTGGAGAAGACAATGGCACCCCACTCCAGCACTCTTGCCTGGAAAATCCCATGGTCGGAGAAGCTTGGTGGGCTGCAGTTCATGGGGTCGCTAAGAATTGGATACGACTGAGCAACTTCACTTTTCACGCATTGGAGAAGGAAATGGCAACCCACTCCAGTGTTCTTGCCCAGAGAATCCCAGGGACAGGGGAGCCTGGTGGGCTGCCATCTATGGGGTCGCACAGAGCCGGACATGACTGAAGCGACTTAGCAGCAGCAGCAGCAGAAGGCTCTAGGTTTAAAAATTTTTTTTTTTAAGTTAAAGTTAATATACTGTTTAAAAAACACTTAAGCAGGAGGTTAACAAGCAGTTTTTGTGGGTGATGAAAAAAACCTTGGTTAATCATCATGAAACACATAAGAAACACCACTGAGAAACCTGGACAAATCTGAAGTACAAAATATGCAACTAAGTTATCATGCACTGTTAAATGTTTCAAGATTCTATAGTGAAAAAATATTTTCACTAATATAAAAACCCTAAACTGGGGAATTTCCTGGTGGTCCACTAGTTAGGACTTGGAACTTTCACTGCCATGGGTCTAGGTTCCACTCCTGGCCTGGAAACTATGACCCCTGCAGCCAAAAAACACAAACTCAAACTGTATATAACATTCTATATCTTGATCTGCAAAACAGGTAGGAATTAGATAATTTCTTTATGAAAACAACAATTTCTACCATTTCCAGGAACAAGAATGATTTTTATCACCCATTAAATAAGGGTTTTAGTAACAGTCACATTGAGTTATGATGAGATTCAATTATATAATTCGTGGAAAGTGCTGAATACCATGCCTGATACACTATAATTATTAAATAATGTTAATGCTTATTTTTATTTTTGTTCCTGGGAAACTTTTATCACAGCAGTGTAAAAAAAGTTAATATTGATCGAGGCATTCTATGACCTATTTGACAGTGACATTTAAGGTTCACATCCTCCAATGCTAAACTCTTAGTCCAAAAAAAAAATTTTAAGATGTTTATTTTAACTTTTATTTCTAACTATGAAAAAATTTCAAAAAATGTGTACTTTAACTTTTAATAGTCACTCAGCATATTCTAGATATAATATTTGCAATGTTCTCCGATGTAACCAGATTTAAGATATTGTTTGGTCATATTGTTTTGTGAAGACTACCTATTGAAGTAACCAAGAAGTTTGTTTATGAATAAACTTATCAGTTCAGGAGCTCAGTTGTGTACAACTCTTTGCAATCCTATGGACTTGTAGCATGCAAGGCTTCCCTGTCCATCACCAACTGCTGGAGCTTGCTCAAAGTTATGTCCATTGAGTCCATGATGCCATCCAACCGTCTCATCCGCTGTCATCCCCTTCTCCTCCTGCACCAATCTTTCCCAGCATCAGGGTCTTTTCCAGTGAGTCAGTTCTTCACATCACATGACCAAACTATTGGAGTTTCAGTGTCAGCATCAGGCCTTCCAATGAATATTCAGGACTGATTTCCTTGAGGATGGACTGGTTGGATCTCCTTGCTGTTCAAGGGACTCTCAAGAGTCTTCTCCAACACCACAGTTCAAAAGCATCAATTTTTCGGCACTCAGCTTTCTTTATAGTCCAGCTCTCACATCCATACCTGACCACTGGAAAAACCATAGCTTTAACTAGATGGACATTTGTTGGCAAAGTAATATCTCTGCTTTTTACTATGCTGTCTAGGTTGGTCATGACTTTTCTTCCAAGGATCAAGCGTCTTTTAATTTGATGACTGCAGTCACCATCTGCAGTGATTTTGCAGCTCAAGAAAATAAAGTCTATCTCTGTTTCCATTGTTTCCCTGTCTGTTTGCCTTGAAGTGATTGGACCAGATGCCATGATATAACTTTTCTGAATGTTGCGTTTTAAGCTAACTTTTTCACTCTCCTCTTTCACTTTCATCAAACAAGGCTCTTTTGTTCTTCTTTGCTTTCTGCCATAAGTGTGATACCACCTGCATATCTGAGGTTATTGAAATTTCTCCTGGCAATCTTGAGTCCAGCTTGTGCTTCATCCAGCCCAGAATTTCACATGATGTACTCTGCATATAAGTTTAATAAGCAGGGTGACAGTATACAGCCTTGATGTACTCCTTTCCCAATTTGGAAACAGTCTGTTGTTCCATGTCCATTTCTGTTGCTTCCTGACCTGCATACAGGTTTCTCAGGAGGCAGGTCAGGTGGTCTGGTATTCCCATCTCCCTCAGAATTTTTTACAATTTGTTGTGATCCACACAGTCAAAGGCTTTGACATAGTCAATAAGGCAGAAGTAGATGTTTTTCTGGAACTCTCTCACTCTTTTGATGATGCAACAGATGCTGGCAATTTGATCCCTGGTTCAAATAAAGTTATAGTTCATCTAAATACATTCTAGAAAATGAACATATTATTTCCTATGAGTATTTGACTGGAAAAAAATATATTGAGCACATCCCTAATTTAGCTGCTTTCTTTAGGAATGAGGAGTAACATGGCTGTTTGGCTTGAAGTGAATATAATTTTTAATTATGTGCCTTAGAATTAGGAATCATAAAATATCTAAAAAGACATATAAAGCATTGGCCCTCTAAATTTTACTCTTTGTTTAAAATATCTTTTCCTTAGTAGGTGTCAAACATATATCCTTAGCTTTCTTACAGAAATTCTCTCTAGAAAATGTTTCTGGTCAACTTTATATTCTTATGTTATTAGATTACTTAATTCAAGTAAGAACCACTATGGAGGTTAGACATCCAAAGGGAAATCTGAGGAGCCATCACTGTCAGGAAGTTATTAACCAATGTTTACTTGGAACCTAAGTAATCAGTCTGGGTCAGGCTGCAATACAAGTAAGCATAGTAAGACTGTCTTCTAATAAGAGTGAAATGTAGTTAGATGCTCACGATATTTTCCTAAGTAAATAACAAATTCTAACTGAAGTTCTTGAGACAGGACTGAGAGAGGAGCGGAAGAAAGAGTTCGTTATACATTTCCTGAACATAAACATTTTGGTGAGGTTTATCCATAGGTTCATTTTCTAGGAAAGGAGGGAATGACTTGTTTGTTTTCATTTTATTTAGGTAGACAGAGAATGTTCAGGCAGAGAGGGAGCTCCGACCTTGCAAATGTCATTGTGAGTTGTCAAGGAAATTCTAATCCTTTATGAGGTGGAAATTAAGATAATGAAGATCTGTTAAAAAAAGAACTTCTATTTATTTGATCATGTGTAGGACTGTTTCTGTAAATGTGAATAACTTACTCATGTATTACAGATTGCTCTATTACTTGCATTTTTTTTGCATTGCTATATTCCATCATTTGTCCAATGTTTCAATTTGAACTCACCTCTAACTAGATGGTTTTGCATTCCTTCTCAAAATCATCAAATATTCTCATATGAAATATGAAATGACCTTGACTGAGAATCGTTTTATGTGAAATCTGTAGCTCTGAAAATACTAGATAATTGTGGCTACGAGTTGTTTGTTCTTCCTTAAGTCTGTTATTTTTCCCAATTGCTTTATCTTAAAAACATTAGCTATTTCTGTGAAATGTCCACATCAGCAATAGTTAGTTGAATTGACAATGAAACAGATGTGATATAATTTATATACTTTTTAATTGGTCTTTATGATTAGGGTGGGGAAGGGACAGTGAAGGTACTTGCCAAATGTCAGGTGAGAGAGAAGATGGAGATACATGAAAGAAAAGAAGAACTAGAGTAAAGAAATCTGGCTGAAAGTTTGGTCCTTAGTCCTTCATTTTTATTTCTCCCTAGTTCCCAAGGCAAATGCCTTTTAATCATGTTGTTATACCTCTAAGTAAGTAAGTAAGTAAGAGTTTGTCACTTAGTCGGGTCTGACTCTGCAACCCCATGAGAGCTGGTGGCGCTCATGAGACTCCCATGAGACTCAGGTGGTTCCCACAAGACTGTAGCCTACCAGGCTCCTCTGCCCATGGGATTTCCCAGGCAAGAATACTGGAATAGGTTGCCATTCCCTTCTCCAGGCGATGTTCTCCACCCAGGCATCAAACCAGTGTCTCCAGCATTGTAGGCAGATTCTTTACCATCTGAGTCACCAGGGAAGCCCTCTTATACCCCCACTCCCACCATTTTCTCTGCCTTGAGAGGAAAAGCTAGATTGGATGAGTATATACATACAAATCAATTTCCTATTGATATTCCAAAATGATATTCTATAAAGAATGGTTAGAGGTATAGCTGTGAATATTCTTCTTCAATAATAGAAGTTATAAATTCATACCCTTTACAGGTGTTGCTTTAGTTTTTTCTTTCTTTTGTTTGTACTTTAACTGATTATATTATAAATAATTGCTTTGATTCTATTTTCTAATATTTTGGAGAATCCTGTACGCATTGTCTTCTCCCAGAGGTGTATGCTCTGTTCCCAAGGATGTACTACTTCAGATTTGGCCTTAGATCATTTTATTGTATTAATATATCATAATGTACAGGAAACTGTACATAGAATACAAATAATTTCCAATATCCTGAGATTAGGATAGATTGGCTGTGATAGCGACCATAAAGAAAACACTGCCCTTGGTGACCAAAAATATTTGAAATTCATGAATTGTAATTTCCTGTGACTATTCTTTTTCTTTACTTGCTGCTTTTGTTTACATTTCTTTGAACAATGAACATAAAATCAGGTTTTAGTCTTTTTATCATATATGATTCCTAATTCCCCATATCCCAGGAGCCCTTGGTCAGAAAGTATACTTAAGAGTGAAATTTTTAGTAGTTAATTTAATTCTGCTGGATAGAACAATCTCTTGCTTTTGTGAAATGCTTTTATGTAAGAGAGGCTTCAGTGATGTGCGAGTTGTTTTGTTTCAATGCTGACATGCTGCCACTACACAGAACATGGAAATCTATTTTGTGAATATAATTGATCTTGAATGAGGTCAAACTGCTTATTTCATTCAAATATGATGCTAAATAAACTAGTTAATATGCTCACAGGGCATATACAAATATCTCAAATACACTGTTTATATTCATAAATTAATGTGTTAATGAATTTTCCTCAGCGGGGTTCCATTATACAAATCCTTTTGGGCTTATTATCTGAAATGCCTAATCTGTTAGATACTGTTTGGGGGTGGGGATTATACAAGGTTAGAATTGTTTGATTCCTCAGTTCTTTCCTTTGTGTATTGGCATTTTTCCTCCAAGGCATAAAGCATTTTAACTAAAAATATGCTTAAAGATCTTTTCAGTCCAAATATAGGACACAGACTAAAAAAAAATAGATTGAGTACATTTGAGGATACAAGCAAAATAAAAAGCTGGCTAATTTAGGGCAAACTACACACAAATCAATGCTATAAGGATTTGTTCCATTAAGTAAAAATGTAACTCTATAGAAATACGCTGATATTTTTGTGAAAGAAAAAAAAGATAAATATAACTGAACAATAACCAACAGTCACATTTAAATATTGTCTCTATTATTTACACATTAAGAAAACCCTTGTAGTGCAACAATTTGAATTGCTTTACCAGTACTCAGTATTTCTATATGAGAGAAAAATGTATTTGAATTTTTAGTAAAGTTTCCATGGTGGCTAGTACATTTTTTCCGAAGTCAACATCTCTCATAATACAGCCAAATTTATGCTTAGAGGATTGCTTATTCACTGAGATAGCTGGGCTGAATAAAGAAAAAGGAAGAGTTTAAAGTATTGCAATTGATCATTGTTCAGTGTAATGCAGGAAAATAATCATGGAAATCAGAAAGCTTAATCAGAAAAATAAAACCTGTATATAAAATTAATCTCTCAGGAACTTTAATTATAAACATGGAAAGGCTCAGTACTTCAGTAACTGATACTGATTTTGCTCTGTTGTTTCTCCTTCTTCCTAACAGTCTGATGACATCTCAGTCTGATTTCATAGTTTGTATTCCTGTTTGATTATAATAACTGTCAGCTGTTACTCAGTTTGCTGGATTAGGAGGAGGAAGGAGCACAACCTCACCGATTTCCTTGGTCTCTTCTGGTTGTGCCTGCTAAGAACACCTCCTCAGCCATGAATTGCTGGAGAATGGCAACTCACTCTGCTTTCCTACAATTTTTGTGGTAAATCTATCAAACACTTTACCTTTCTCATATCCAGAGGCAGAAGAGGCATATTAGATGAAGGAGCAGGGCCTTTCAAAACTTGGCCTTTGAGAATTTAGTAACTTTGATCTCAACAGGGTACTCAGTGACTCTATCATATCCTGCATTCTTTGGCAAACTCTGGAGACAAGACCATATGTCAATCAGTACCTCATATCAAGTTGTACCTCATATAACCACTGTACCTGGGGGAATATATAGTGAAGGGAGATGGTTTTTAATAAGTGTAAAACTATATTGCAGCCAAATAAAGACAATGCATTTGGAAGTAATTTGAGTCATTAAATCCCAAACCCTAGATTCAATGGCATTCATTCATTCATCTAATCATATATTCACATTTCATTCAACAAATGCATTTGAACTACTATTTTCAAGGCACAGTGAAGGAAGCAAGGAGTTTACAACACATAGCTCTTTTTCAACAAGCAATGGGTTCAGAAATGGACAATGTTATCTTAGTATCTCAGTATAAACTATGGTATAAAAAAGAAAATAGAATAGAAAAAGTCACTCATTATACAAGATAGCTTATTAAAAAAAGCAATGTAATATCCTTTGGAAGTAATTTTGAATTACATCAGCTTATGGAACATTTAAGTGATTTGGAAATCAGTCATATATTAGACACACCATTGCATTATGGGGAGAGGAGAGAAAATTTGTATTAAATTTTAATAATTCTAGGAGTCATAATCTTTAGATAAGTTAATGAAGGAAAAACAGGGTAAGAAAATACTGCCTTCAAAAAAAAAAGCAAGAAATGGGAAAAAAAAGTAATATATCTGTTCATTCAGCAAAAGCAATTATCATCATGTAGGTCAAAAGAACACAAATAAGAAAATGGTATTTATAAGCCCATAGGTTTCAACAATTACTCTAAATTCAAGTTAACTTGTCTTTTTAAAACTAAAACTGTGAGACTGAATAAAACATAAAATTCAAATAGACAGTATTTAAATGGGACAAACTTTAAACCTAAAGACACAGAGATGTTAAAAGGAAAGGATGAGAAAAGGTAAACGTCAGCTTAGTCAATAAAGGGAAGTGTTGCAATACTGCATCAGACAAAGCAGGTGTTGGGGTGAGACATTTTCAAGAAAAAAGGAGGAACTTGCATACTGATAACATAGGCCTCCAGGAAGATACCGCAATTCTAAGTCTACATGCATCCAATAGCATAGTTTCAAAATATATAGGGAAAAAGAAAACTGACACAGTTAGAAGAAAAACCATATTTGGATCTGCAATCAGAATACTCTTAAGAGCTGATGAACAAGCAGAAAACCATCAGTCAGGATTTAAAGGGTGTGCCATCTCAATTTAACTGGCTTGACCTACTTGACATTATTTACCATGCATATCTGCAGCCAACAATAACAGTGGATTCTTTCCATGAAGCGCCTCATGAAGCATCATCAAATTTCATGGAATTTGTTCTGTTACCACAGTTAAAGGAAGCTACTAATTAATAAGTAAAAGATAATGAGAAAACAGCTAAGACATTGTAGAGACATTGATCATAATTTAAAATTCTTTATTTTGATATAGACAAAAGATCAAATTTAAAACTAAAAACCTGCAATATATATAACATTATAAAAATATTTTAAAATGTCAACATTTATGATTCAACTTGAGTTAACTTGAAGGCATTTAATTCCTCATATTCAAGCATAGAGGCAGCATTGTGCAATGATTAAGCAAACAAAATCAGTATGCCTAGTTGAGTTTTCCATTTAGCATCCTGCTAGCTGTGACCTTAAACAAAGTACTTAACCCCACTAAACCAGTTCGCTGCCCTGTAATACAGGATAATGATAGTGCTTATATCACTGCCTGCTTGTGAAGATTAAAATGATAATGTTAATAAAGCGAGTTACACATTGCAGAGTATGTATTCCCAGAGAATTTGGTGGAATGCATTCAATCCATAGTACTTTCCTCTTGTTCATTCTCTCTGATTCTACAGAATGCAATAAGGCAAGGTATTTTTTGGAACTCAGGAGACATGTCCTGGGGCAAGTGTTCTTTATAGCAACACTGTAATAATTCTTTAATATCCTACTTACTATATTTGTTTTCCTTCAGAAAAGTTAAATTTATAGCAAAATTAAAAGACTTGCAATTACAAACACCCTTCACTCGATAGTAAAAATAGCTCAAAAATTATTTCCTTTTTTGTCTTTTTATTATTTGTATCTGAAACAAACACCATGATAGCTAGGTGATCTATGTCCTGTTTCTTGGTCCAACATTCAAAACTGAAAGTATTAAAAACGTTTTCAATAAGCTATAGTGATTTGGGGATGAAAACATCTGACTGTGATGTAATCTCATAAAATAAGATGAAAATTTCCTATCAGAATTTGATTGACTTTACCAACAGACTTATTTTAAGACATGCTATTTTACTACTATTATTGTGAAATTGAAAAGACAGAAAATTTAATAAAGAAAGAATTATGAAATCATAAGTATGTCTACTATTTTTATGCTTGAGAACTCTGAAATCTGTTAAGAATGGTCTACTTCATTTTAAGAGTAACATGATCTCTGTTCAGACAAATATACTAAGTCTCTGTTGACCTAGTATAATATGAACAATCCCAAAACTTCTAAATAATAAAAACGTCCAAATATGAGAAATTTATTGTTTTTAAAGTGTCAGTTTGTATTAATTTTCTATTGCAAGATGACAATTACCTCAACTTCAGTGGCTTAAAACAATGTCCATTAGCTCAGAGGTCTGTTGGTGAGTTCATGCATGTGGCTATGACTGGATTCTCTGCCTGGGGTCTTACAGGCTAAAGCCAAATTATCAGAAAGGCTGAGTTCTAGGCTAGAGATTCTGGGGAAAATTTTTCTTCCACTTAATTCTGTCTCTGCATCCCATCAGTCATTTTTGGAGGGATAGGAGAATGATAAAATGATTGACAAAGATAAAAGAATATTCAGAGGTTTAGGACAGACAATGGACCAACTGAATGTAATAATGAATCCGGAAATAGAATTACACATACCCAGTTACTCAAGGAAAATGTAAGTGTATGTTGTATAATTGAACCCCTTATGACATTAATGAACTCCTCATGTTCAGAATCTTTATTCATAGTAGTCAAAACTAGAAAACAATACATTTACTTATCACAGTAAATGGATAAATAAATTGTGATATATCCATACACTGGCATAGCATTCAGCAAAAGAAAAAAAGACCAATTCATACAATAACACACTGAATCTGAAAAATATTATACTGAGCAAAAATGCCAGACACAAAGAATATATATTGTATTGAGACAGACTGAGACCTGGGACCCTTTGCTGCAGTGCTGGCACCTGGACATATGTCTCCTCAAACAACAAAATACAAAGAAGCTCTAAGAGACCAAAAATAATTGTGTGTACATGCAATTGGACCAATTCTGGACAAAAGATACATAAAGACAAATAGCCCAACTTCTGAAGAGCCAGGAGCAAAAGCAGGGTACTATGCATACCTCCTGCACACAACATCACTTCACATAATGGGTAAGCAAATCACTTAACTTACCCCTCAGGCCCAGACCCTGGACACACCCTACCCTCAGCCCATATTAGGAACCAGCTCACTGTTCCCTCAGTGAGCCAGCTAGCACCTAGCAAGAGCCCCAGTAAAGCCTTGCCTGAATTTCTTGTCTGGCCTCTGATCGATTTCTATTGATCAAGAATCCTGGTTGGTAACAGTATGATCTTGTTTATATGAAGTTCTAAGAAGAACAAAATTAACATCTAATGACATAAATGAGGGTTTCTCAGGTGGTGCCGTGGTAAAGAATTTGCCTGCAATGTGGGAAACCTGGGTTCTGTCCCTAGGTAGGGAAGATTCTCTGGGAAGGGAATGGGAAACCACTCTAGTATTCTTGCCTGAGAATTCCATGGATAGAGGAGCCTGGTGGACTACAGTCCATGGGGTCGCAAAGAATTGAACAGGACTGAGTGGCTAACAGTAGTTCAGTGATTTCTTGGGGACAGTAGTGTGTTCAGTTGACAATAAGGGGTCACAAGGGAACTTTTAGGGTGATAGCAATTATCTTTATATTGATTATGATGGTCAATACACTGGTGAATATGGTTGTTGAAATCTGATCAAACTGTACACTACCTTAAATGTATTTTATTGTATATAAATTGTGCTTCAGTAAAGTTGGAATGAGTAAATTGGAAAAATTATATATCTAAGTGTAGCCTAATCTTTTTTGTTCCTCTGCTCTCATCTATTTAAAACTTTTGATTATATTACTATTTTCACCATACTTTTCAACAGATTTTAGTATCACTCTTTCATCATAAAAATTAAACAATTTTTAACATGCTGACCTAGTCTTTTGCTATTTAATACATTGTATATTTCCTAGAACAGAGTTTATAAATAAATCTGCCCCTTATTAAGCTCTGTTTACTCAAATTTACCTCTTTTTGTGTGTAGCTGCAGTGTAGATGATTATAATTTCTACTGATGTAGTTCAGTTCATAGTAAAATGTTAAATTCCAGAGAACTCAAAAATCAGAGTAGAATGGATATCTATTTATATACAGTGGCATTATTATTTTTTAACTCAATCTCAATTTGCTGAAAATGGTTAAACAAGTTGGTGCCAAGTCTTCTTTATTATTAAACCTAATTTCTTTTTAGATATCTGACTTAGTAATTACCATCTCAACCAACACCATCACTGCCATCATCGCTAATATCACATCATACTATGCCAGGCACTGTGTAAGCACATTTTTCATTGCATTTTTTGTACTTTCACACTAGCTTTGTATTTGCAAATCAAAGTTCAAATTAGTGAGATATTTCATTTTGCATTTAGCACAAGAATTTCCTTGTTATGGTTACTTTCTAACCAGTGTCTATAAGATCAAAAGGAATATCATTATAGTTAACCATAATAAAAATAAGATATCTTGGTCTAAATCCTTACATAGTATTTGAATATTATGAGACTCCATTGAATAAAATAACAAGATTTTGTCTTTGAAGAGAAGACTTCTGAGCACAGAATTTTGATTTAAAATTCAAGTAAACCAGGTTCTTTAAGAACCCCTCATGATGTGACTTTCTACCATTCTTCCTCTAAGTTGACTCATAAGGCATATTGGGAAAATGTTAGGAAATTCATCTTAGACTCAAAGCTGTGACTTTGATGTATAAGCTTTCATGAAAGCATTTAAACAGTTCGCCCCAGGCTGAAAAACTCATCTAAAAAACCAGGCAAAGTTCTTGTTAGCCAGCAAAATAAAATGTGATTTTTGTTTACAGTTATCAGAGTAGACAGCCTGTACTTATGCCATTCTAAGAGTAGGGAATATATGTATCCTAAAGGATTCCAAGGGAGCTTAAAGGAGAGGAGGAGCTGTTTTATCAGAGGAGACACTGTTGACCCTGTAACAGTGGGAGCTGCAAACAGAATGGGGATATAGCATACTGCTTGCTTAGGAGAATGGATGCAAGAAGGAAAGCATCTGAATAGACAGATGCAACTGGCGAACACTTGAAAAAAGAGTCAGGTCTGTGCCTAGAAATAACAGAGCTTAGAGTTATATAGCCACAAGCCTTTACATCTTCACCCTTCAAGAGGTTTAAAATTCAACTGGAATTGAGCTACCCAAAGCTGGCATTCTAAACCCAATTTAATTTTCCTAGGTTTCAATCAGGGACTATCTGTAAAACATATTGCACACAATTCATAATTTAGTGCATCAAATGATAAGACAGACACTACACAAGAAACATTGATTTGGCTTGAAATGTAATATTCGATGATTCATTTAAATTATAATAGCCTCTGACAGCAGATTAGGAGTTTTATAACATATCTTGAAAAATCTTGAGTTTATTCTTTACATAGTCAATCCAGATTACTGACTGGAAGAGTATTTAACTACTGTAGTCTCAATCACAGCTGTGATTCTAGGAGTCGATGAAAATACAATTATCCATGCTGGCTAGACAGAACTGCCAGGGGGCATAATTAAGGGAGGTATTTAGCTAATTGCTTTCTGAAAGAGAATAAAATTATTTGAGTGGGGTCAAGAGTTCATATGGGTCTCCAGAGAGAACCAACCTTCCTCAGAAAAGAAAAAGAGAGAGAAAGAAAACAAAACACAGTGCCTTATGGCACAAATGTCATATATGCAGGGGGCAAAACTGTAGGCTGAAGGAAGTGAATGAGTGATTGCAAGGGAGGAGGGAGCATTTGACACAAGCAGTAACCCCTGAGTACCACTTGCCAAAGCATTTTCTTTGAAGTATACTGAGAGATGTTCTTTGAACAGGATTTTCCCCACTTAAATGTGTTGGGTAAACAGCACAAGGTTTTCCTCTTTTTGATTCAAAATATCTTCAGACTCTCTAAGCCTTTATGTTCTAAAGCAAAAATAAATGTTTAACACTCAATCGTCTACATTGAGAATATATTTTGAGACTTCATACCATAAAGTATTTATTTGAAATATTTCTTTTTTGAGGGGATCTTTAGCCAGAAGGTTTTACTATTCATGCTGCTTAAAGAACCCAACTGTAGGAGACAGCAGAAATAAATGGAATAGTATCACAAGACCTGTGGCTCAGTGGTGTCTGACTCTTTGTGACCCCATGGACTGTAGCCCTCCAGGCTCCTCTGTCCATGGGATTTTACAAGCAAGAATATTGGAATGGGTTGTTTCCTCCTCCAGGGGGTCTTCCCAAGCCAAGAATCGAATTTGGGCCTCCTGCATTGGCAGGCGGATTCTTTACCACTGTACCACCTGGAAAGTCCAGTCTCAGAATGTTAAAAATCTGGGAAAATGAATTATAGCTACATATGCTAATATGAATATGGCTTTTGAGCTAACTTAAGTGATACATCACGTAATAAAACTATATATAGTATAAGTTTATATAAAATTTAAACAGGCAAAACTAACAATTATATTACTTAAAGACATATCTAGATAGTAAACGTTAAAGAGTGGAGTGATTATTACAAAAATTAGATTAGTGATTATCTGTTGGGGAAAGAAGGGAGATGGGATGGTAAACTAGATACACATGGCAGAGATCGGGGGTCTCCTGAGCTACTTACAATGCTCCATTTCTCGGCCTGGCTGATAGTTATATGAATGTCTATAATTGTTCTTTATATTGTACATACATACATATTTAAATACAGCTTTAGTTTGTAAATATGCATGTGTGCACACACACAAACACATGCTCTCTCTCTCTCTCTCTCACACACACACACACACACACACACAAACTCAACTCTAGCAGTAACAAGGCAATCCTGAGCTACAAAAGGTGAATTTTCTGAGTACTTAGTGGGGAAAAGTAAGCTTCTTCAGAAACATTTGCTGTATTTTTATAGTAGGTATTAAGAATAAATATAGCTGAAGCTATTAAAATAGAAAATAATGTAATTTACACTCTAATTTGAACAACTGCAGAAACTGAATACTCTGTTAGTAGTTACATCAAGTTATACACAGAATGATATGACAAAGTATAGAACATAGATCAACATGTGACAAAGAAGATCATGAAATGAAGTTGAGCCAGAATAACAAAAGAAGAATCAGGGCAAAAATGTGAAGTGTTTTGTCAATTACATGCTGAAGAAGGGTTTGATTTAATATTGAAAAAAATCTCTGTTAGAATATGAAAATTATTGTTTAAATGGTCATAATTTTTCCATAGAAAATTGTAGGAATTCAATCAAAATTTAGGCAAAATAGGGGAACTTTTGGCTTCTGTAATTAACCTATAGGAAGAAAAGGGAGGAGGTGATCTGAGGGGTTCTTGAACAACGAACGCAAACACAATCAAGTCTTTCCATATTAACTTCTCTCTTTTTCACTGTTTAGTTTTTGCTTTGTTTTTATTTGCTCTTTCTCCATATACTTTGTTTTCTGGGAAAGAGAGGCAGTAGCAGGGGAGGGAGTCCAGAATTTCTATATAATGTGTATTATGGAAGTGTGGAGAAGGAAATGGCAAACCACTCCAGTATTCTTGCCCGGAGAATCCCATGGACAGAGGAGCCTGGAGGGCTACAATCCACGAGGTTGCAAGAGTTGGACAGGACTTAGCAACTAAACCACCACCACCACAATATATGTGTGTAATACCTATCACATTCATACATTACCAATTCTTGGCTTTGCCTCTCTTTCCCAACTGACTAAGACAGTTGAGTCTTATGATGTCCTGCCTGTAAACTGATTTCTCTGTGCCTCATGCACTTCCATGCTCTACCTCCCACCTGATCACCTGGTAACACTTAACTCCTTGTAGGGTTTTACTGAACCCACTATCTTTTACCCCTCTACTTGTCCTGTTTAGAAAACCTCCTCCTCTTCACTTAAACTGAGTGTTCTGTGTCAACGTGCTGAGGCTTGTATCTTGGTCAATGACAACTCCAATCTTCCATTTGTTCAAACCAAACAACTTGTTGGCTTATTTTTCCCCTCTTTTTATTTAACAATTTGGTTCATCACCAGCTTCTTGCAGTTCTACCCTCCAACCATGTCTTATACTCTTCACCATGGTCATGGTGAAGTTTATCATCTTGCCTTACCTAGATTATTTTAAGAGCCTCCTGAACTGACTCCCTAGAAGATATTTTTGCATTTCCCCTTTTGAATTCTATATAAAAAGAGTCTTTACTGAAAACAGTATTCATTATGTATAATATTTTCCTTAGCAATCCAGTGCATCTCCCCATATACACACTTTTTTTTTGGCAGTTATTTTGTAGATATGTCAAGAAATGATGCTTGGACTGAGTTAACTTAAGTGTTTTTTCTTAGTCCTTAGAGGAGGTTCAGTTTTGTATGATGAAGCCATCACAGAAACAAACAAACAAACAAAAAAAACCCTCTGGGAACCTCATATTCTACCGTATCTTAAGTCCTGTGCAGTTTATTAGAATTAAGCTTGATAATTTCTTTTTTAAACATATCAGTTAGTATAATCCTTAGGTACATCAAGATTACTTTCAAACTATTTTGATTTATTGTGATTATTATAGCTGAAATTAAACTCAAAATTCATATGGCCCTAGAGAATTGTTCCATTTCCCTTTAGCTTACCAATGGCTCTGTCGTCCCACGACAGAAGATGAGATTGTTGGATGGCATCACTGACTCAATGGACATGAGTGTGAGTAAACTCTGGGAGCTGGTGATGGACAGGAAGGCCTAGCATGCTGCAGTCCATGAGGTCACAAAGAGTGGGACATGACTGAGTGAGTGAACTGAACTGAACTACCAAGGGTTTCCCTTGTGGCTCAGATGGTAAAGAATCAGCCTGCAAAATGCAAGAGACCTGGGTTCGATCCCTGGGTTGGGAAGATCCCCTGGAGAAGGGAACAGCTATCCACTCCTGCATTCTTGCCTGGAGAATTCCATAGACATAGGAGCCTGGTGGGCTACCATCCATGGGGTTGCAAAAAGTTGCACAGGACTGAGCGATTTTCACTTAGCTTACCAAGAGCTGGCCTAACAAGACTGAGTTAACTCGGCATAAGAATAAAATAATACCTACCACCTAACTTCTACAAGACCATTTTCTAGGTAAAAAATTTTCTATTACAACAGAGTATCCTGGATTATCTCTGTATTCTCTTCTTATATACAAGTTATGGACTTCCCAGATGGTGCTAGTGGTAAAGAACCCAATTGCAAATTCAAGTTTAGGCTAAGAAAATTAAATGTAATAAGTTAAATAAGCAAAAATATGCATATAAGTTAAATAAGAAGGTGACAATATACAGCCTTGATGTATTCCTTTTCCAATTTGGAACCAGTCTGTTGTTCCAGGTCCAGCTCTAACTGTTGTTTTTTGACCTGCATACAGATGTCTCAGAAGGCAGGTAGCTGGTCTGATTTCCATCTCTTTAAGAATGGGATTTTGTGATTGTAATGTGTCAATATATGTTCATGCTTGGTATAAAATACACCATTCTGGTGAATGCTTTTGATAATGGAGAAGATTATGCATGTGTGGGATCATGGGGTATATAAGAGAAAGCTTAATTTTGTTATAAACCTAAAACTGCTGAAAAATAAAGTCAATAATGAAGAAATAAATGTAGCTTGGAGGTAATCTTCACAAAATGAGACAGCAGTTGCTAGGTTACTTCTACATTGAAAGATAATGATCGATAAACCAAGTGTCTATAGGGAGTAGGGGTTTTGTGCTTGGAGAATATTTAACCATTGGTGGAGGAGTGTAGGAGAGAAGATAGTCACCATATGAGTGGAAGCAGTATCCTCAGGAGAGAGTCAGTTTTCTAATAGATCAAGGTGGTGAAGGAAATAGAATTTCATGAGAAATAGAATTTCATTTCATCTCATTCATTTAAATGGGGGAGGAGTTACCTTTATCTTTAGTAAAAAGAGGGAGTAAGACTCAAGGATCCTTAGGATCCATTCCTTCCATAAAATCTTTAATTCAGTGGTTCTGCATCATATGACCTGTTTTCTTTTCCAGGGGTTATTAATGGAGTTACTTTCTTGGAAGTTGTCTAAGAGTCCTCTCGTATCTCATATGTAGTCAAGTTTCAAGCTTGGTTAACTCCTTCCTCTCCTATAATCCAAGTACGATCCACCATCATCTCTAACGTTGGCTACTTGTTTTCCCTAAATCTACATTTTTTCATTAATATATCCCCTAAAGCTAATGAAAACTAAAATCCTTGATATATTCTTTTAAAGAAAGCAAAAGGTAATGTGGTAGCTGCCTATTTCTCTAGCTTAATCCCTGCCACCCTCCTCCTTATCCTTAATGCTTTATTTACAAAATAATTTCTCCCTTCCTTTGAATATGCTGCACCCTTTCATCCTTAAGTGTTTTCTTCCATGCTATTTTCACTTTAATAATTTCTTATCCTATACTCATTACTCATTCTCTGTTTAAACATTGTATTCTTCAGAAATATTCTCTGGAATCTAGACTAAGTTATAGCTACATGAATAATTTCATAGCATAGCCTATCCTGTTTGTCTCATTTTTAATTTACATGTTCGAGAGCTTTTAGATGAAAAACTCCATTGAGAATTAAGCATTTTAATTGTTGGCTAAATAAATAGATAGGAAGCATGATCTTATTATAATAATTTAAATATAACCTTGAAATTAGTTGATTTTCAAGCATCAGAGCATAAAAGTGGAATTTTGCTTCAGAATAAAAAATGACCCAGTGATCCAAAACAAAAACACCAATAACCATAGCAAATGTAACAAATATTTTAAATTGAAAAATGCTATGGTAGGCTACCACTGAAGTAAATGAAGTGAACAAAAGCAATCCTTCACACACCTTGGATACATAATGGTTGGAGTTGAAATGACCAACATGTTGGAAAGGGGGAGTGAAAATTTCTTTGGAGAAATTGAGCTTTGTGTATCACAACACAAAGAGATCTTGTTTCCACTTTAGCTCAAGCCAGATGAAAGATGATTTAGAAGCCCAAATGTTGCTTGAGGGACAGAGTGGACTGGTCTTGTGATTGAAAAAATGAAAATAAAGGCTTAAGGTGGATACTGATTTGAGGCAGAAGAAGAAAAGTCTACTCTGGTAGCTCAGATGGTAAAGAATCCACTTGCAATGCAAAAGATCTGGGTTTGATCCCTGGGTCGGGATGATCCCTTGGAGAAGGGAATGGCTACCCACTCCAGTATTCTTGCCTGGAGAATTCCATAGACAGAGGAGCCTGGAGGGCTATAGCCCATGGGGTAGCAAACAGTCAGATACTGAGTAACTTTCACTGTTTTTCACTTTAGAAGAAGAAAAAGAGTTTGATATGCTTTGGGAGCCTCTTTTCTACCTATAGTAGAGGCAAGGGTATTTATATGTTCTTGAGGGTCGAATGCTCCACAGCAGAGAAGGCCATCTAGGAGGTAATTTCAATTCTTCCTGACTGGCTATCCAGAGAGAGAGCAAACCCAATCAAAGGATGAGTTATACCAATACTAAGAGCAGGGATAGAACTATAAAGGGTCCACCAAAGAAATCTACATCATCTTGTAATGAGAATGTATTGGGATGTTTCTCTAGTGTGACTTCCAAGGCCCCAAAACATCTACATGAGTATGAGCTAAGTCCAGAGCAAGTGGACTTTAAACATCCTCCAGTGGCTGACATATGCAATGCCAGAATACAAGAAAAATCTTTTTTCTCTCTTCTCCTACTCTTCATCAGGCAAAAACCAGAGGTCCCCTACTGCATGAGGAAAGAGGAGGAGCCGTCAAGGTGGGGAAGAGAGAGGAAGTCATTGAGCATCAAGTTTTCCTTCTCAGGCCTCCCAATGCAGCAAGCCCAGGCAGGGAGAAGAAACACACATTTACTCTAAAGAAATTTGAATTATGACTATTGTCTTCCAATAAATAAAAACATTTTTTTAATGAACAGAACTGTTTTAACCCCATTTCATTTACTTATTTACATAATCTAATTTTAATCTTTAACATGTTTCACCATCAGAATAAGTAGCTGGCAATCATGGAGGTAATGATTGAAATAATTAAATATTTAAGTGGAACTACAAATAATAATATAAGAATTTGCTGGTGTTAAAGCTTTGGACAGGGGGGTGTTTTCTCCATTTATAAGAATTAAGAAGTGTAAGCATTGCATACATTGATTTATTAAGAGTTTTATAATTTTGAGAATAGGTTATTGGTTTATTAGTTGGTAAGTAAAAAAAAAAATCAACTTTGAAACAATTTCATTCTTCCTTCCTGATTTCTTTTTGTTTTTATGTTTTTAAAATGCTGAGAACTATATTTAGACTGCCTAGTTCTTAGCACAACTAATGTGCTATTTCATGTTTAAATAATCAAACTCTATTTCTGCCTCAATTTATATTAAACTGCAGTTGACTTTTTTTTATTATTATGTGCATATTTCCAGTAAGTGATTTCCTCAGTTAGGTCTGAGGTTTAATTTAAGCCATCAGTATGTAAACTCTTTCCAAAACAGTGAATAACCTGTGAAATTGGTAAGAAAAAGAAAAAAGAAGGAAACAAACGGGACATAAGAGTGGTTGGTATACCATTTGTCTAATTAAACCAAGTTCAGTTTTAATAGTCATATTCTTCAAGCACATAGTAAACACCATATTTATTTATTTTTTTAAGATATATTCTTGCTCAGGAGGACCATTAGGAAAGTTTTCAGACTATACTTTGAGAGCATTCTGGCAGAGAAGGATAAACTATACTATTTAAAGTTATGAAACCCATTATCATCTTGGCTTTACCTGCTGAAATAAATTCAAAATTGTTTGAACAATATTTTTTCTCTTTCCAGAATCTTTCATTACTCAGAACCATATTACTGTGTCGAAGCACTAAGTGGTGAATAATTCCATACATGTTGTTTCCATTTCATTGCATTTCCAGGAGCTTTGGATGCCTTCAACAAATAAAATAGTAGACCCTCTCTATATTACTTAAATTGCTAGAGTTATACAGTGTTAGCCCATACAGATGCCTGTATACTAGATGAATCCCCCTAACACACATAAAAGGAAGTCACCAGAATGGCAACATTTTGTTGTTGTTGTTGCTTTCTTGCTAAGTCACTTCTGGCTCTTTTGCACGTCCATAGCCTTCCAGGCTCCATTGTCTACAGGATTTTCCAGGCAAGAATACTGGAGATGGTTGCCATTTCCTTCTCCACGGAAGCTTCCCTATCGCCTGCAGCTCAAACCCTGTCCCCTGCACTAGCAAGCAGATTCTTTACACTTAGCCACCATTCTGTGAAATGAAAGCAAAATTCTAGATCAAGGGACATTTATGAATAGGTCACAGCTTCTAGAAACGTTACCAGGAACATTTCAATTTTGTTTAGCTGTTGCAAAAGGACATTCTCCAAACGCAACAACTGATGCACAGAATCATGATACCTTTTGAGATTTTCATTTGTTTCTCTTATTGTACTTGATAGTAGCTTCAAGTTTAGAGCATTCTGACATAAAAGGAAAGCTTAACATAACCCTGCAGCACATTCTGTTATAGCAATCGATTTCCTCGCAGTCACAGGGTTTGAGAAATACGGGTAGTTTCTCATTAGAAAGATATTTTTGCAATCAGTAAACCTAACTAAAAACATTTTAATCAATAGTGCTGCTTAACAAAGTACTGTCAGATATTTGAAGAAACTCATTTTTTTGTTATTGGCGGCAAAGGGTAAACAGAACCTGTTTGTGACTGTCTCGCTGTTATTGATTTATTTTCTTCAGATATGGATTAAAGGAATAACTTCCATTTTTCTTGATACAAAGTCTGGGGAATCCTTGAAGCTAGATGTTTTAAGCAAGAATCCAGTGTCTGTTATATATCAAAATAATTAGGATTCCTACTTTTGGGAATTCTATTTTGTTTTCATTACTAGCTTTTAGGGAATACATTATTCCCTTTAGGTGAGTTGAAAGTTTCAAACTACTCAAAGCAGAAAACTACTTTGAAGTGCTTTTTTTTTAAAAAAACTGACAATATTTATTATTCTCTCTCTCGTATACTGATTCTATCTCTCATTCCATGAACTTTTACTAGGAGCTTTCAGGATCTACAGACCAGTATAACATATTAAGATTTTTCTATATGGCAATCATAAAACAAACATGTAATAAGTAGCTATAGATTATAAAAATTAAAGATATTATAAGCTTTATATGTGCCTTTGAAGGTAACAAAGCAAAAATTGTATCATGATTTAGACAACCTGAAAAACCATACAAAGATAAAGAAGAGTTATAAGTGATTTGTTTATACACTGAGATATCAACTTTACATCACAGAGTACTCTCAGATGAGGTAAACAGTGATGAACAAAAACAAAAAGAGATATGATCTCTGCTCTCACAATAATTCCAAATGTATTGTAATATAGCAATAGAGCACTTTTAACTGACTGATTCATTGATTGACTGATTCATTCAAGCAGATAACCCTTTGAGCAGACACTGTACTTATGAAGATTAAAGAGATATAACCCTGTTAATGAGTCACTCACATTTCATTAGAAAAGGCAGACCTGCAAACACATATTACATTACACTGTACAACATACTAATGTTATTATCAGAGTTTTACATGGGTACCTTAAAAACTGCTATTACCTTTCCTGTGGAATCAGAAAATTTTTTTTTCTCAAAGTATGTAACATTTGACAGAGACTCAAAAATACAAGTTGATGATTTTCAGATAGAGAAAAAAGGTTATTCCAACTTGAATGTGAGTTTAAAGAATCGTGGGCTACACAGGCCAGATGGCAGATGGTGAGTGGGAATGAAAGGGATGACAGGAGATAAAACTATTGGGTCCAGATGTTGAAGGACCGTGAGTGCTCTAAAGTTGAAATTTTTTTCTATTTTGTTTTTTTGATGAAGATAACATGTAAAAATCAGTATGGCTAGATTTTGTACAGCCACTATGGAGAACAGTGTGAAGATTCCCTGAAAAATTAAAAAATAGAGCTACTGTCTGATCCTGCTATCCCACTTCTAGGCATGAATCTGGAGAGAACTATAATTTGAAAAGATGTATGCACCCCAATGTTCATAGTAGCACTATTTACATAGTAGCCAAGGCATGGAAGCAACCTAAATGTCCATCGACAGATGAATGGGTAAAGACTATGTGGTACGCCTACACAATGGAATATTACTGCTGAGTCGCTTCAGTCGTGTCCGACGCTGCGACCCCATAGACGGCAGCCCACCAGGCTCCCCCGTCCCTGGGATTCTCCAGGCAAGAACATTGGAGTGGGTTGCCATTTCCTTCTCCTATGCATGAAGGTGAAAAGTGAAAGTGCAGTCGCTCAGTCGTGTCCGACTCTTCATGACCCCGTGGACTGCAGCCTACCAGGCTCCTCTGCCCGTGGGATTTTCCAGGCAAGAGTACTGGAGTGGGGTGCCATAAAATTGGAATATTACTCTGTTGTAAAAAAAAAAATGAAGCAATGCCATTTGCAGCAATGTGGATAGATCTAGGGATTATCATACTAAATGAAGCAAGCCAAACAGAAACAGGCAACCATCATATGATATCTCTTGTAAGTGGAATCTAAAAAATGACACAAATGAATTCATAGACTAAAGAGAAACAGACAAACAGGCATAAAAAACAAGCTTATAGTTACCAAAGGTAAAGAGGGAGGGATATATTAAAAGTTTAATACTAACATATTGTATATACTGCTATATGTAAAACAGATAAGCAACAGAGACCTACTATATAGCACAGGGAACTATACTAAATATTTTGCAATAACTTATAATGGAGGTAAATCTGAAAACATAGATATATATGTATGTTTAACTGATTCACTTTGCTGTATCCCTGCAACTAGCACAACACTGTTAATCAACTATACTTCAATCAATCAGTGAAGTAAATACTGTTAAAAACTCAGAACCCATATTAAAAATAATAGATGAAATTTTATGTTTATCCTATTTTGGGTTTATCCTATCTCCTTCTTTGCCTCCCTAGGCCTGAGTAATGCCTCCATCATGTGCTAAAGGTGTTTCATTGTGGTTGTCTTTAATAGAAATACCATTTAGGACACCCCTGAGAAACAAAGCTTTGCTGTGCAGTGTTAACATTTTAACATTTTGTGAGTTAACCTGAATGTGAATCATGTAACAATTTGAACACATTTGCATGTATGATGTATAGACTGAGAAAGTGGATGAGAGGCAACAAGTTACTTAACTATTTGAGAACAAAATCTTGCCAAGTATATGCCCATCAAAATGGTTATGTTATTTTTTTCCTTCTGGGGAGGAACAAAATAGTTGAAATATAAATTAGTCCTTCTGAAGAGAGAGAGATCATGGTGAATTGGTGGCTTTTTAAGGGGTATCATTATTAGTATTATGGTGTTTTTTTTGAAACTATTGGGCCCATTCTATGATGTCTAGGAATTTAAAACATTTTTTCCCCCCAAAGCTGCCCGTCTCAGTCTCTTAAGAGAGAAGCTCCCTTTTTGTAATCAGATAATTACCCACTCTGGTGTTTTAGCACTTTACTGGTGAGATCTTTTGCTTGAACTGTTTTAAAACGTGTACAGAATTGAAGTTGCCTCCTCTCCTTTGTGTTAAGAAGGGCAAACAAACAAGAATTCTTACCCACAGTCATCCTTTCTGAACCCAGCTCGGTCAGTCTTCCTCCTAGCATGGTGATTTGGCTTGCTCTTTTGTAATAGAGAATATTTACCAAAATGACATTGTTAATTCACCACATTTCCTTCTTTATTTGGGCATTTCATTTTCAAATAGAAAGATCACAACTGAGTAATAAGATAGCAAAATAGAAAGACTCAGAGCATATGCCCTGCTGTTGATCTTCCCTCTTATGTAACATAATAATTATGTCTTGAGAGAGAAATGGTCCAAACCATGCTTTTATAGGGACAGTTTATCAAGTTGGTAATTATTTTTCCAGATGAAAGAATTATGTGGAGCAAAAGGACAAAAAGTGCCCCTGATGTGTGAGGCAGAAATGGTATGGGTTCTACTCAGGCAATGTTGCAACCAGCTCTTGTTCTTTAGTGCTATCTGGCTTATCTTTAGGCTTTGCTACACTTTGCATGCATCCAGTGTTCTTGCCCGGAGAATCCCAGGGACGGGGGCGCCTGGTGGGCTGCTGTCTATGGGGTCACATAGAATTGGACACGACTGAAGTGACTTAGCAGCAGAGGCAGCAGCATGCATGCATGACAAGTCGCTTCAGTCATGTCTGACTCTGTGCAACCCTAACGACTGCAGCCTGCCAGGCTCCTCTGTCCTTGGGATTCTCCAGGAAAGAGTACTGAGGTGGGTTGCCGTGCCCTTCCCAAGCCAGGTATTGAACCTTCATCTGTGTCTCCTGCATTGGCAGGTCGATTCTTTACCACTAGTGCCAGCTGGGAAGGCATTACTACACTGTAGGGAAAGTTAGATTTACTCTATATCACCCTACTATTGTGTCCAGCTTCATGGTCTACCTTAGAAATAGGGCCACATGCAATCCGTCCTCAGTATAGCAATGATACATGGTATATAGAAATAATGATCTTATGACACAGCTGTGAGAGATTTATGGTAAAACCAACTGCTCCAGTTCACTGCCCTGGAATGCCCACTTTGGTACTTACTGCACAGTAATTGATGAAAAGATGTTGAGGGAGTCAGGGATCCAGAGCCTAGTTATATATTACACACTTAAAAGTAACCTGACCTGTTTTTACACCAGTTTAGCCGACATGCCACCCGGATTTCTAATAGGCATACCAAATCTACCGAGTCCAAAATAACCTCCAGATACCCATCTCCCGTTTCTGCTGTCTCATAGACTTTCTCATCTCTATACATGGCAATTTTGGCTCACCAAAATGCTTGGAAACACTTTCAATATCTCTTTATTCTCACACCCTTAATGTAATTCCTTAACATATGCGGCTTAGTTCTACTCTTCAAAATATACCAAGACTTTAAGAAATTGTCACTACTTCTCTGCTATCAGGTCTCATCTGCATTATTTTAATAACTTCTCAATATATCCCCATTTCTATCATCAAAGGTTGCCCACCTTTCATTTCAGTTCAGTTCAGTTGCTCAGTCGTGTTCGACTCTTTGTGACCCCATGAATCACAGCATGCCAGGTCTCCCTGTCCATCACCAACTCCCAGAGTTCACCGAAACTCATGTCCATAGAGTCCATGATGCCATCCAGCTATCTCATCCTCTGTCATCCCCTTCTCTTCCTGCCTCCAATCCCTCTCAGCATCAGAGTCTTTTCCAATGAGTCAACTTTTCTTTTGATCTGTTATTAATCTGGAAGAAAAATTATTCTGTAAAATGGTAGCCTGACCATTTTTATTCCTCAGCTCAAACTTTGCAGATCTTGTCTTACTCAAAGGGAAAGGAAAGTACTCATAATGACCTACCAGTCTTTACATTATTTATTCTCTTTCATTCTCTCAAACCCACGTCTCATGTCCTGTCCTCTTCCTTCCATCTGCTACAGCAACACTGGTTGTTTTGCTGTTCTTTGAGCAGACTGGTTGTGCACCTTTTGAAAATGCCTCTACACTTAGTAGTGGCTTCCTGGATGGCTCAGTGGTAAAGAACCCGCC
Organism: Ovis canadensis; assembly: GCF_042477335.2. Classification (NCBI taxonomy): domain Eukaryota; kingdom Metazoa; phylum Chordata; class Mammalia; order Artiodactyla; family Bovidae; genus Ovis; species Ovis canadensis. Next base: position 126,535,829 of record NC_091247.1, on the reverse strand, counting down.
TGCCAATGCAGAAGCTTCAGGAGACATGGGTTCAATCCTTGGGTCAGAAGATTCCCTGGAGTAGGAAATGGCAACCTGCTCCAGTATGCTTGCCTGGAATATCCCATGGACAGAGGAGCTTGGTGGGCTACAGTCCATGGGGTCACAAGAGTCAGACACAACTTTGCATTTGGGCATGCAGGCATGAACATTTTGCAGTACTTCTGCTGGAATCTCCTTTCCTCACACATTAACATCACTTGTGTCCACATTTCAGGTCTTTAGAAACACGATGCCTTTGCAGTGCCAACTTCCCAGGCTGCATCCACTCTTGTCTAAAATGACATCTTGTGGTTCCAACCTTTATCCTATCGCTGCCTGTAGCTCTTCCTATCTCTAATTATGGCTTCACTTTGTTTTCTTTAGTGCTTATTACTATCTTACATACTATGTCACTTAATCATTTCCTTTTTCCTCTAGCTTCTTCAGTAGACTCTAAGTTCCTGAGAAAATATTTATAAATTTTTGTTGTTGTTGTTCAGTGTTGTATCCATAGTACCTAGAAGAGTTCCTGACACAGAGTAGGTCTTCAAAAAATCTATATTGGATAAATAGCTGAACTTTCAAGATTCATATCCTCAAATGTTTGTTAAGAATTTGATATTTACTTTTAAAATAAATTTTATTTTGTGCCACATTTACTTGAAACAGGGATTTATGTGTGAGTAAGATGAAGAATGAGATATACAACAAAATATAATGTTCATAAGTTATTTTTACATATAAGAAGAACAAAATAAGCATTTTATAAGAACACATAAAAATAGAGAGATACACAAACAGGCTTGAATGATTGACTGTGGGTATGGGAGTGAGGTAAGAGGAAAACAGCAAATACATAAAGAGAATTAAAGAATATTGTTGAGTTTGATAATGGTTACCAGCACCTGAAGACATGTGTAGAAGGGAAACAGAGGAAGATAGAAAGAAAGAGAGACAGAGAGACAGAGAAGGGCAGAGAGTGAACAAACCTGTGGCTGGCACTGAAGTCTGGCCAATGAAACCTTGATGTTAACTCCCCTCCTTATTGTCTGATTCTTCCATAGAGACTGCAAGGCTGTGATTGTCAAAAACAAAATGTACTGAGATTTTCCTGCATCAGTGGTGGGATGTTACTTATATTAAGAGAGAAAAAAAAAAATTCCGTAAGTAAAAGCCCATGAGAGAACAACTCTTCCTAAAGAAAAAGGAAAAGCCAGACTTGGATAAAATCTTTCATTTTTGCATGTTGACCCTCTCTCTTCTTGAGGAATACAGTAATGAAGCCTCTAGAAATAAAGCTAGATTGCAAACTTAAGGACAAAATCCAGACAATATTGTGTTGGTTTCTGCCATACAACAACATGATTCATAAGAAATTAACACAAAAACTGTAAAGCAATCATCCTCCAATTAAAAATAAATTAAAAAATACAATTAAATATGCTCACCCTTTGGGGTTTACATTAGCAAATAAATAAATTGATTAGTTAGAAAAGATTGTGTAGCAGAGAGATAGAAGAAGCACAGGTTTTTTTTTTTTGACATTCTTGAACAACTGGACTGCTTACATGTCAAATTTTTGCTACATGGAAAGCTAAACACTTGTCTGTTTAAGTTCTTATAAGCTCTTATTTTTTTCCTATTGCTTGATGTCTGGATACATCTAGTTAGTCTTAGAGTCTAAAAATGTTATTTGTATCTTAGAGTCTCAAAAATATTATTGGTATCCATCAGATACTAGAGGGAATACTGAATGATTTTGATTGAATGACTTGTAAAACCAAGAAGACCAAAATAACAAACAAGTTTAAACTGTAGAATATGACAGTAAATTTTATTCTGCTTCATGGCTGATGGTTTATAAATATAAATAGATATTGAACAAATTTTGCAAAGCTGCTTATAAGAAAAATAAATTGTTAGATAAGTTCTTTATAGCAGACTAATATAGACACAGATTCTTTGTTTTTGATAATCATAGAAGTTAGAACACTTTGAGAACTCCAAAGTCAAAATATATATCCTTTGAACTATATTTCTAGCCAAACTCTTTGAATACATAGCTGCTAAAAACCACTCAATTAAGCTTAAGCAGTGTGTCTTCAATTGCAGTTTATTCACTCATTATGGAGAGTGTAGTTATTTATTTTTTTAATTTGAAGTATTCCGTTGTGTACAACTTAAAGCATCTTTGAAGAGCAGATGCAAATTTTATCAATAAGCTCAGTTCATTTCAGTCGCACAGTCGTGTCTGACTCTTTGCGACCCCATGGACTGCAGCATGCCAGGCTTCCCTGTCCATCAACAACTCCTGGAGATTACTCAAACTCATGTCCATTGAGTCAGTGATGCCATACAACCCTTTCATCCTTTGTTGTCCCTTTCTCCTCCTGCCTTCAGTCTTTCCCAGCATCAGGGTCTTTTCCAATGGGTCAGTTCTTCACATCAGGTGGCCTAACTATTGGAGTTTCAACTTCAGCATTAGTCCTTCCAATGAATATTCAGACAGAACTGATTTCCTTTAGGATGGACTGGTTGGATCTCCTTGCAGTCCAAAGGACTCTGAAGAATCTTCTCCAACATCATAGTTTAAAAGCATCAGTTCTTCAGCGCACAGCTTTCTTTATAGTCCAACTCTCACATCCGTACATGACTACTGGAAAAAACCTTAGCTTTGACTAAATGGACTTTTGTTGACAAAGTAATGTCTCTGCTTTTTAATATGCTGTCTAAGTTGGTCATAGCTTTTCTTCCAAAGAGCAAGCGTCTTTTAATTTCATGGCTGCAGTTACCATCTACAGTATTTTGGAGCCCAAGAAAATAAAGTCTCTCACTGTTTTCATTGCTTCCCCATCTATTTTCCATGAAGAGATGGGACTGGATGCCATGAACTTAGTTTTCTGAATGTTGAGTTTTAAGCCAACTTTTTCACTCTCCTCTTTCACTTTCATCAAGAGGCACTTTAGTTCTTTGCTTTCTGCCATAAGGGTGGTGTCATCTGCATATCTGAGGTTATTAATATTTCTCCCAGCAATCCTGATTCCAGCTTGTGCTTCATCCAGCCCAGCATTTCTCATGATGCACTCCGCATATAAGTTAAATAAGCAGGGTGACAAGATACAGCTTTGGTGTACTCCTTTCCCAATTTGGAACCAGTCTGTTGTTCCATGTCCAGTTCTAACTGTTGCTTCTTGACCTGCATACAGATTTCTCAGGAGGCAGGTCAGGTGGTTGAATGAGGTAAGGGCTATTATATAGTTTTAATCAGTAGGAGAAAATAAAGGGGAAGAAAAAACTTGACTTTTACTTTTAAATATTAATGGAACCAATAAAGACACATTGGAACACTTTTATGCTATTATTTAATTTTAAAAACATCATTAAAGAGCAATTCAGAACTTACAGTTTTGACAAAACTGTTACATATTCATTTTCATTCTATAACATTTTATAGATATTTATTCAATTTCTGTAACTTGATACTGATGGCCTTCCAGCTCATCTTTCTTCAATCTCTTCATGAGAAGTTAATAAATTAGAAAAATAAACTTCTATTCATATTGAAATTGTAATTATGACCCACAGTGAAAACGAGAGCTGCGGATTAATATTCATTCACCCATCCGACAATGTGCCAAGTGCACTGCAGTGCTGGTAGATCAGATATGCAAACAACCTATGTTTTTTCAGCTTTTCATGCTGTCGAGAAGCAGCCTCGTAAACAGGACATTATTAGGTAATTAGAGGCATGAAAGGGGAAGTTCAGGTATTTTAGGAAATTTGAGAAGTAGGAATATAGACAGGATAAGATAAAGCTTCCCAGGAACATGAGTATAAGTTAAAACTTTAAAATGAGTAGGAATTATCAAGTCAAATTTGAAAAAATTGTGAGGAAATAGATTCATGTAAATGTACACTGCAACTAAAGTGTCAGAGGCAAGGAAGAATGTTGCTTTTTCTTGAAATTGCAAACTTGGAGCATGAATGGAGAACAGAAGAGTCTGGAGATGGGCTGGATATCAATGGATAAGATCTGATCATTTTTCTAGGAAACAAGATTTCTGTAGCCTGCCCTCCTTTCTCCTCACTACTCATATTTAGTCTTCTTAAGTTTGTATGGATCTGATTCTTCCACAAGACACTGAGCATTTCCCCATTCATTGACAGTTCCTTTTAAATAGCATAACATTATGAATTCATGCTAGACATGGGCACTTGATTCTTCAACAAGCTGGAAGCCCTAGTCCTAGTGTTCAGGATTATACAAGGATTCCTTTCAAAAGTCTGATTTCTACAAACCTCGGCTGTAAACTTTGTACCTACCTTCAATCTGCCTTTAAGTAAACAAGCAAAAAGAAATGGTATCTTTTTCCTGGAAATGAGGGTGAGGGGACTAATGCTGACACCCTCCAACTGTTCTTGCTAATTCACCCCGTTAACACTAGTAGGAGAACAGTTTAGAATCAGACTGCTGAGATAAAGTCTCAGTTTTACTACTTGAAAGCTATGTAAACATGGTCAAGTAATTAATTTCTCTAAGGTTCAGTTGTTTAATCTGAAACACTAGCGACATAAAACCTTGTCTTTGTGTTGTTATCATGAGTAAAAATAATTACGCATGAAAATATTTTAGAATAGTATCTGATATGTAGACAGAGCTCAATACATGAAAGATAATATTGCTAATTTTTTTTTCTGAACATTAGTTTTCGCACCTTTAAAACAAAGGTAGTGTTGTCCACATCAAATGACTATTTTGATTAAGACCACAAAAACACATAGAGCAGATACTTGGTACCTGGCAGATGTTTAACTCATGGGAATTAGTTATTCATTTATTATATTTAGTGTCTACAAAAGATGGTTGATTCAAGTGTGTTCATTTTTTTCATATGACCACTAACCTGGGAGTAAGGGAAAGGCACAAGGGGCTTCCCTAGTAGCTCAGATGGTAAAGAATCCGCCTGCAGTGCAGGAGACCCAGGTTTGATCCCTGGGTCAGGAAGATCCCCTGGAGAAGGAAATGGCAACCCACTCCAGTACACTTGCCTGGAGAATTCCATGGATGGAGGAGCCTGGTGGGATATAGTCCATGGGGTCTCAAAGAGTCGGACACGACTGTGTGACTAACTTTTCTTCTTTTTTTAACTTAAACAAATATAAGAGTAAATGGAATATGTCTCAAGGAATTCATAGTGATGTTTCCTTCACTGGTATTAGTTGTAACAATTCCTCACTTGTCCAAGCTGTTAGGCAAAATAACTAGGATGTTCAAGTCATTTGGTAACTCTACAAACATTTGTATGAATTTTTATACAAACTAGGAAAATTCAGTCTGTCCCAGTTAATTTATTTAAAAAATGTATACTAATGTAGAGTATTATATTAACTGAGGATAATTAGAAATTTGACTAAATAACATGTTTATTAATATTTTACCTTAGAATGCTAAAAATATCAACTCAAATTTCACTTAACTTGTAATTATATGGAAATATTTAGTTTTCTCCTGATGCCACAGTCCCCTAAATTTTATGATTTCATCTAAAAGCTACACAAAGGAAACATAAAGGAGACTTGCCAAAACACAAAGACAAAATAATTATTTGATTTTTTTACATCAATGATTACTCATACAATTTGGATCACATTAAGAATATAGCATTGCCAAATAAAATATCATTATCTGGCATTTTGCATGTCTTCTGAATATTCAGCAATGATTTCTGATTTTTAGTGTCCCTCTTTAGATATTAAAAACCACAAAGCAATTTGTATTCCCTCAATTTTGCTGTTACTCACTTTTCAGTGAAAACATGATAAAGGAGGTGAAAGAAGGCATTCACAGAATTCTAAGGTAGTCACAGCTTTTCTAAGAATATAAACTGAGTTATGGTCTCCATGTGAACACATTATCATTTAGAAGTTATGAGTTAACCATAGAAAGTTAACCCAAGGCTAGAAGATATCATTCATCATATCTTGGCACTGTTGGTATTTATCATATGTTTGTATTGGCCATTGATAGATAAAGAATAATTGTCCTCTATGCTATTATTTCATCTTTCACTAGATTTAAAGTAAAATTTTAAAAACCTGTTCCAAAATGATTCCCAAACTCAGTTTAAACCTTTCTTTTGGCTCAAATCCCACTTTTTGGTCCTTCACAGACACTTAAAAAAAAAAAAAAGTTCATCTCCTTGATATCCAATTTTGTTTGAAAGAAAATCCGTGGGAATGGCAGGAGGCTTTATATTAGGCTTCTTTATTTTAGTGCTTAACTTCCCTAATCACAAGCCATGTTTCAGTGTGTCGGAGGCTAGTAGACTCAGAGAGGGCACCTAATTTAGCAGCCCGCATACACTGTTTTTGCATACTCACCCAGAAGAAAACATGGCACTCGCAGTAAAAGAAAGGGCAGACAACAGAGTAGCTTGCCTGAACCTCTAAAATCTGGAGATGGATTTATGCAAATAAGACATCTTATCTAGCAGTCAGAGATGGGAAGGGGAGCTATTTAACCTGAGTTGAATAAAAGTAGGAAAATTTGCATTTTGTTGGCTTTTCTGTAAAGGTTGAACTGACATCTGGTTGTAATTTGCTTTCCAAAATGATTGTCTTTTTTTATCCACTTCATACTGGTCTAAAGTTGCCATTTGAAAAATTTTACATATATAATCTAGAAAATAAAACGCTATTGTTAATTTCTGCACACTAGAGGTCACTAAAGTATCCTAAGTTAAAATGTACTCGACATTTTACCTTAAACGACTTTTGAGGAAATAATGATCATAATTTTAAAGTCCATTAAAAGAAACACAGGGACAATAATAAGATTAATATATAGCATTGTGAATATCAGCTTTGAAAAAAATAAGATTGCAGTATTATATTTTAATGCCACCTGAATCAGATTTCCTCAGTAAGTAATGCATCTCTGAATAGCAATATCTCAGAATATTTTATATGAACCTCTCAAACCGATTCTTATAACTAATCTTCTCTTTTCTGAAGCTGTAACTGTCAAATATTAAATTGTTACTTTCCCATTGATTTATAGTAGTAAATTTTCTAACCATCTTGATACAATCACATCAATGTACTATAATGTCATTGGATGCACAAAAATTAACCATGTTTAGGGTTGAGAAATAATGGCCATCTATTGTCTGTTGTTGTTCAGTTGCTAAGGCATATCGAACTCTCTGTGACCCCATGGTCACATGCCAAACCTCCCTGTCCCTCACCGTCTCCCAAAGTTCGCCCAAGTTGTGTCCACTGAATCAGTGATGCCATCCAACCATCTCATCCTCTGCCACCTTCTTCTCCCTTTGCCTTCAGTCTTTTCCAACATCAGGGTCTTTTCCAATGAGTTGGCTCTTCGCATCAGGTGGCCAAAGTATTGGAGTTTTGACTTCAGCATCAGTCCTTCCAATACTCATTCAGGGTTGATTTTCCTTAGGGTTGACTGGTTTGATCTTGCTGTAGTCTTTTCCAGCACCACAACTCAAAAGCATCAATTCTTCAGGGCTTAGCCTTCTTTATAGTCCAACTCTCACATCCATACATGACTAGTGGAAAAACCAAAGCTTTGACTATATAGACCTTTGCCGGCAAAGTGAAGTTTCTGCTTTTTAATTAGCTATCTAGGCCTTTCATAGCTTTCCTTCCAAGAAGCAAGTGTCCTTCAATCTCATGGCAGCAGTCACTGTCTACAGTGATTCTGGAGCTCAAGAAAATAAAATCTGTCCCTGCTTCCACTTCCTTCCCTTATATTTGGCATGAAATGATGGGACCAGATGCTACGATCTTAGTTTCTTTAATGTTAAGTTTTAAGCCAGCTTTTTTTCACTCTCTTCCTTTTCCACTCTCCTCCTATCTATTGTCTGATGGCTAGTATTTACAGCCATCATATGTGTTTTTATTTTACAGTTTTGGAAATGTGCTTAAAAAGCAGGAATTTTTTTCAGAATCAGTAGCATGTTTTTAATAGCTTTTTGTTTCCTTTTTCACTTTTTGTTTGTAGTGTTTTTCTTTATCTATTGCACTTCTGCCTCTCAGCACTATAATATTCACTCAACTAGCATCTTATGTATGTTACCAGTAACACAATAGACTCAAAACAGAGTTGCTTATGTTAAGTCATGTGTCACCAAACCAAGACTTGACTTAATTAGTTTCAGCTCTCCCAGAAGTGGAATCTTAAACAAGTCAATCAAGAATGATTGACTGGATCAGGCATTGGTAAGGTATTCTGCTTGATAGATGCCTATCATCCCCTGAAGGAAAATAACTGAAGTAAGCAACCCACTTCTTTGCCTAGTACAGCTTCCTTGTCTCTGCTCCCTTTTGGCTATAAAATTCTTTCATTTGTACAGCTCCTTGGAGCCTCTTTCTACCTGTTAGTTTGGATGCTACCATCCAATTAAAATCAATTTTTCCTCAAATAAACACTTAAAATTTTAAAATTTCATGGAAATCAACTAATAATAATAATAATAAAGCAACAAGAACTTTGTATGCTGTAGATTAGAAAACTTTTTCAACTATGTTTCAATTTAGAAACCATTACTTTTAGTGCCCATCTTCTTTGAAGTGTGCATATGAAACTGATGAAGGGGCAGAGCTTAAAAATAGGCTTAAAGCAAGCAAGTAGAAAGACAAGAAAGGATGATAGAAAAACAAAGAGATGAGGGTATTGATTTAACAGTTTATCATTTTGAAGTAAACGTTAAAGTGCTTGGTTTTAAAAACTGTGAGTAGGAAGAATTTGTCTTATCTGGAAGATAATGTTCAGGGAATTTGGCTTGAAGTATACTCATGGTAAGTATACACATCAGAATTTATCCATTGTTTTCTGTGACACAGAGAAATAAACCCAGTTGACATATATTTATTTGCCCATTGAAAAGAGCTTTTACTATGTATTACTTTTAATGCATTTAGTACATTACAGTGATTATTACCACCACATACAAGAATGACAAGTGGTACTTAAAAGTTTTAAGTATCTATCGTAGGAGGCAACATTTTAAACATGATAAACATTTATAAAGATATAACAAAATAGTTTCTCACTTGAGAAGTGGATGTCAAAGCAATACCCAATTTTTCAGCTTGAAGCAAATGGCAGATTTGGCAGAGGAATAGCACATCTAACCTCAAATGATGTAAATATCTATCTAATATTGGCATATCCTGGTTGAATCAAATTTGTTAATGTTGGTATTCATCTTCCTTTTCTTTTATATTTTTCTCCTTGTTTTCTATTTAGATATATTCTATGGTATCATTAAACATTAGAAGCAGCAAACTGTGATGTCTCAGAGTTTGAACCCTAGAGCCAAGCCCTCTGGGTGGAATCTTGACTCTGCCTTTTACTAATGGCCTGAGCTTCAGTGAGTAGTTTAACCCCCCTGTGGCCCAATTTCTTCACCTGTAAAATGGTAATAAGAGTGAAAGCAGTGTTTTGAGGAAGAAATGGAATTATTCATCTAGGAAGTTTAGATCAGTACCTGAACAGCCGTATGCAAGTGTTATTAAATATTTAGAGACTAGGACAATCTGAGTTAATGATGTGTTATTTATAATATTTAGAGACATGGCAATTGATATTTTCAATTTTACATACCTCTTTGAACTAAAAATCTGGTTTTAATGATTAGATAACAGGTAATCAAAACAAGCATAGAAAAATAAGATCCTAAGCACCACTTGGTTCTGCTTATCTATTTTATTGTAGATGTATTTCCAAGAGTGCTTAAAAGCATTTGATTCCTTAATCATTCTTAATGTTACCTCTTTCCATCTAGCGTACCCTATGGATTTTAACAGTTAATCACTTGATTATATACTATACATACATAATTTTCAGCTCAATATGTCAGAATATAAGAAAACTTCTCGAATCTTTTAATCTTCATTATTGGCCTCTGTTGTACATAGCACTTAACGCAGGTGTGTTTTGGTTGAAATAATTTGTATATAAATATTTCCTATGCATTTTAGCACTCCAGACATATATCAGTTCAGTTCAGTTCAGTCACTCAGTTGTGTCTGACTCTTTGCAACCTCATGAATCACAGCACACCAGGCCTTCCTGTCCATCACCAACTCCTGGAGTTCACTCAGACTCACGTCCATCGAGTCAGTAATGCCATCCAGCCATCTCATCTTCTGTAGTCCCCTTCTCCTCCTGCCCCCAATCCCTCCCAGCATCAGAGTCTTTTCCAATGAGTCAACTCTTCACATGAGGTAGCCAAAGTACTGGAGTTTCAGCTTTAGCATCATTCCTTCCAAAGAAATTTCAGGGCTGCTCTCCTTCAGAAAGGACTGGTTGGATCTCCTTGTAGTCCAAGGGACTCTCAAGAGTCTTCTCCAATACCACAGTTCAAAAGCATCAATTCTTCGGTGCTCAGCTTTCTTCACAGTCCAACTCTCACATCCATACATGACCACAGGAAAAACCATAGCCTTGACTAGATGGACCTTTGTTGGCAAAGTAATGTCTCTGCTTTTCAATATGCTGTCTAGGTTTCCTTCCAAGGAGTAAGCATCTTTTAATTTATAAACTGAAGTTAAAATAAGTGAGTTTTTTAATATATTGAATTTCAGTATTGTGAGTGTGATGATTTTTAACTTTTTTTTAATTTTACATCTAATGTCTAGATTCAGTTAAAACTTTAAAAAAATATTTGCATTCATATTAATATAACACCATTAATATAACATCATATTAAAGTAGACACCATGGAGAATACAGAGGAAAAAGACCTGAAGAATACATAGGTAGAAAAAGACCTGCAGGATACATAGGTAGATGCTTGATTTTAACTCAGGAATGTAAACATTAAGTGCTACATCTAATGGACACTAACAATGAGCTATAAGACTACAAAATATGATATGTATTCTTAGTGATAATGACATTGTGATGTCATTTTAGGGAGAAGACAAGAATTCCCGCCAAACAAACCAGATTGGTCAAATGTAAAGAAATGGAGATATGTAAGGCAGAGTTCTGGTTTAACAATACCAGTGGTAATCAATCAAATATGCATCAGATTCTGTCCTAAGCAGATTCTCTGTGTTAATCTAGTTAATTCATATCAACCCTGAGAGGCAGACACTCTCATTATCCTGGTTTTATATTGTAAGAAAATCGAACTACTCAGAATTTTTTGGTTATTTGTTAATTTTTCTTTTAGGGTTATACATCCATGTGACTAAAGGCCAGTAAAGATTAGCTTTGCGAATTTCTCCAGAATTATTGGATAAAATGCCTTCACTTTTCATTAAGCTCACTAAGCTGAGAGAACATTAGCCTGGACCTACTTAAATGTGAACAGGCATCATCCTCACTCCATGGGATTTTCCAGGCAAGAGTACTGGAGTGGGGTGCCATTGCCTTCTCCCTACTCTGCACATAGAGATGGCCTAATGATTTTTCTCTAAACAGGGTAAAGGTAAAGCTGAATCAAGGGACACAGAGGCTTGAAGCCCTTTGACATTGTTTAATTCCTAAGCCCAGCAATATCTAAAATCAAAAAACCTCTCTTGATTGACTTATTATTTGAGTTAGTAACATGTCTTTTAGGGATTCATTGGTGGCTCAGATGGTAAAGAATCTGCCTGCAATGCAGGAGACCCAGGTTTGAACCCTGGGTTGAGAAGATCCCCTGGAGAAGGGAATGACTACCCACTCCAGTGTTCTTGCCTGGAGAATCCCACGAACAGAGGAGCATGGTGGGTTACAGTCCATGAGATCGCATAGAGTTGGACACACTGAGCAACTAAGCACATATATGTCCTTTTCTCTTCTTGCTTAAATAACATGAGTTTTTTTTTTTTTCTCACTTACAACCAGCAAACATCTGTCTAAATAAGTAAGAAGTGGAGAAGTATAGAGAAATCTCAATTTATTCTCTGAAATAAGAAGGAAAACGTGAATGATAAAAGATAACAATCTTTGAAACCCTATGCATTATTTGTATTTTGCAACTGTATGTCTAACGTAATGCAATATAATTATGTCACTTAATACAATTTGTTAACATTTGTAATAATTTTATTTTCAAAGTATATTACATGTTAGCAGTTTCATATTGATGTTTTTTAATTGGAAAGCTAATCTTCCTAGATATCTGAAAACTGATTTGCACCTATCATTGTTTCACCTAATTACATTTTTTCAGTTCAATGTTAATTTTTGTCTCAATATTAACTGTGTATTTTATGTACACATAACTTTATTATATATCATCAATTACATAAATAATGGATTATAGTTTAATTTATAATATTTTGGTAACCTATAAATTATTGACTTTTTGTAATTGACAAAATTGATCACTAATAATAATCACTTTTAGTTTCATTTTTGGTACAATGCTGTGTCTACTCATAAAATTATTAAACACATGCTTTCTTAACCTCATATTTAGAGACAAGAATCATCATAAGTAATAAATAAGTTGTTTCTTAAAGTTTAGTTTTCTTAATTTTAAATTTTCTTTAAATTTAACTACAAGAAAAATAAAATGGTATTTTCCTTCAATAAAAATAACAATAGCATAGAATTATCATTGTCCATTTAGAAAGGCTGTATAAAGTCCTTCACTAATCTCTCCCAAGTTGTCAGGAAACAATGTTATTCATACTTGAATTAGATAATATTCATAAATTTCATTTCCAAACATTAAGATTATATTTTTTCCCCAGGAAAAAAATCTGAAAAGTATTTCTTCTGATGTGCTTTCAGCAAGATTCTTTTAGAGATGAAAGTAGTTCAGCATAATAATTAGCATTTATTGGTAACTACATTTTGTCTCTGAAAATGACTTTACTATTAATATTTTTCCCTGCATAAAAGATATGTAATATACATACAAATTATAAGCATAATACTATTATGAAACGCAGTAATATAAACATTGCTTATAAACTATCTACTCAACCTAAAAATCAGAAAATTTATAGTAATTTGAGTCTACTGATCAGTCCCTCCCCTTATCTTTTCCTCTGCCTCTCAGAGATGTAGATGGTTTTCTAAATTGATTTTGCCTAAAAAAGCAGTCAACTGTATAATTTTATCATAATATTTATTAGAAGAATCTAATTATATAGTGGATAGAAAAAGAATGCAATAAATTTACTTTTGATAAAAATTCACCAAGAATAATTTTATTAGATGTAACATTTTTAAATAAAGAAATTCAAGATTCATTTCCCACACATTGAATCCAACTTTGAATTTTATAATAGCATAAAAACAAAACAACAGTTTTCTACTGACCTTGGAAATCTCGCAAATAGCTGTATTTGAAATATCGGAAACATTATTAATTTTAAAAGTTACATTCTTATGGATGTTCTTTGGCAAATTTAATAGCCATGCAATTCCTAGTTTAGTGCAAATAAAATTTTTTCTCCAAATTTTACAAATTTATTAATATAAAAGCTAATTAAAGTTAAATGTTGTCTTAGATTTTTAATTTAACCATATGTTCTGCTTTGATTGCCGAAGTAACTAAAAGGAGACATTCTGATTTGACATTGAAGAATTCAAACAAACATTAATCTAGAAAGAAATTTGAAAAATGTATAAAAGTTGAAAATGGCATGGACTCTTAACAGCTTTGATTTTCATTTTAGGATTATGCATGTCATGAATGTTATGACGGCCCTTATATTATGTCTTTATTATTTTCCAGTTACGTGGACTGTGGAAGATTGTCTAGTGGTTATGCTTAAATCATCAAGGAAAAATGCTGTTCAATTACATAATAACATCATTCATTTAGTCAACAAATATTTTAAAAAATGTATTTATGGAGTTCCCACTCCATACCAAGGTTTATCCCAGGTTCTGGCAATCTATCAGTGAACAAGACAAATTTTCTGCTCCATGGAGCATTAACAAACCCAACTGACCATTATTTTAAAAATTCAGCATGGAAACAGTAATGTGAATTCCAAATAGAAAATACCTTTTTTTTTTTTTTTTTTTAGCTTTTCATTTGAATGATTGCTGTTTATAGATAAAGTCTAAAATTACCTCTATTAAAGGTCAATGATTACTTTTGGAATCCAGTCATTTATTGAGTAATGCATTTGAAAAGAGGCCATGGATTTATTTTTTTTTTTTTTTTTTTTTTTTTCACTTTCTTCTTTTTTTTTTTTTTTCTTTGTATTATTTTTTTTTTTAATTATTATTTTTTATTTTTTTTTCCTTTTATTTATTTATTTATTTATTTATTTAAATTTTAAAATCTTTAATTCTTACATGCATTCTCAAACATGAACCCCCCTCCCACCTCCCTAGAGACAAGGTTAGGGAAGAAACGTTCCAATTTAGGACATAATTAATACCAGCTTCATTCTGAAAAAATACAGCTCTATAGTAAGAAAATTTGAGATAATGGATAAAAATACTAATTTATTGAATTATTCATATCATAACTTAATTTTATTGCCCTCTGCAGTAGAATTATACTTCTTTTTAGATTTGAGATTTAAAGAAATTTTATTTCCTACAGATATTTAAAGGATTTGTAATTATGCTCTGTAGAACTGTATTAAAGAGAAGTAGATGTTAACATCTACTAGATCTTCACATTTTTGTTTTCCAAATTTTTATGATTTTCCATGGAGGAAAATGCATATTATCACCCAGTTATTTCTGTGACTCTACTTCCCACTGGAAAGGTAATTATCCAAATGGAAGCATCCTTACAATGTGATTGGACAACCTTCCACATTGTTTGAAATGTTACAAATGGTATGGGATCCAATAGGTTATTTTTTTTTTTTTTTTTAATTTTTATTTTTACTTTTTTTTTTTTTTTAATTTTAAAATCTTTAATTCTTACATGCGTTCCCAAACATGACCCCCCCTCCCACCTCCCTCCCCACAACATCTCTCTGGGTCATCCCCATGTACCAGCCCCAAGCATGCTGCACCCTACGTCAGACATGGACTGGCGATTCACTTCTTACATGATAGTATACATGTTAGAATTCCCATTCTCCCAAATCATCCCACCCTCTCCCTCTCCCTCTGAGACCAAAAGTCCGTTATACCCATCTGTGTCTTTTTTCCTGACTTGCATACAGGGTCGTCATTGCCATCTTCCTAAATTCCATATATATGTGTTAGTATACTGTATTGGTGTTTTTCTTTCTGGCTTACTTCACTCTGTATAATTGGCTCCAGTTTCATCCATCTCATCAGAACTGATTCAAATGAATTCTTTTTAACGGCTGAGTAATACTCCATTGTGTATATGTACCACTGCTTTCTTATCCATTCATCTGCTGATGGACATCTAGGTTGTTTCCATGTCCTGGCTATTATAAACAGTGCTGCGATGAACATTGGGGTACATGTGTCTCTTTCAATTCTGGTTTCCTCGGTGTGTATGCCCAGAAGTGGGATTGCTGGGTCATAAGGGAGTTCTATTTGCAATTTTTTAAGGAATCTCCACACTGTTCTCCATAGTGGCTGTACTAGTTTGCATTCCCACCAACAGTGTAGGAGGGTTCCCTTTTCTCCACACCCTCTCCAGCATTTATTGCTTGCAGATTTTTGGATCGCAGCCATTCTGACTGGTGTGAAGTGGTACCTCATTGTGGTTTTGATTTGCATTTCTCTAATAATGAGTGATGTTGAGCATCTTTTCATGTGTTTGTTAGCCATCCGTATGTCTTCTTTGGAGAAATGTCTGTTTAGTTCTTTGGCCCATTTTTTGATTGGGTCGTTTATTTTTCTGGAGTTGAGCTGCATAAGTTGGTTGTATATTTTTGAGATTAGTTGTTTGTCAGTTGCTTCATTTGCTATTATTTTCTCCCATTCCGAAGGCTGTCTTTTCACCTTGCTTATATTTTCCTTTGTTGTGCAGAAGCTTTTAATTTTAATTAGATCCCATTTGTTTATTTTTGCTTTTATTTCCAGAATTCTGGGAGGTGGATCATAGAGGATCCTGCTGTGATTTATTTCTGAGAGTGTTTTGCCTATATTCTCCTCTAGGAGTTTTATAGTTTCTGATCTTACATTTAGATCTTTAATCCATTTTGAGTTTATTTTTGTGTACGGTGTTAGAAAGTGATCTAGTTTCATTCTTTTACAAGTGGTTGACCAGTTTTCCCAGCACCACTTGTTAAAGAGATTGTCTTTACTCCATTGTATATTCTTGCCTCCTTTGTCAAAGATAAGGTGTCCATATGTGTGTGGATTTATCTCTGGGCTTTCTATTTTGTTCCATTGATCTATATGTCTGTCTTTGTGCCAGTACCATACTGTCTTGATGACTGTGGCTTTGTAGTAGAGCCTGAAGTCAGGCAAGTTGATTCCTCCCGTTCCATTCTTCTTTCTCAAGATTGCTTTGGCTATTCGAGGCTTTTTGTATTTCCATACAAATCTTGAAATTATTTGTTCTAGTTCTGTGAAAAATGTGGCTGGTAGCTTGACAGGGATTGCATTGAATTTGTAAATTGCTTTGGGTAGTATACTCATTTTCACTATATTGATTCTTCCGATCCATGAACATGGTATATTTCTCCATCTATTAGTGTCCTCTTTGATTTCTTTCATCAGTGTTTTATAGTTTTCTATATATAGGTCTTTAGTTTCTTTAGGTAGATATATTCCTAAGTATTTTATTCTTTTCGTTGCAATGGTAAATGGAATTGTTTTCTTAATTTCTTTTTCTACTTTCTCATTATTCGTGTATAGGAATGCAAGGGATTTCTGTGTGTTGATTTTATATCCTGCAACTTTACTATATTCATTGATGATCTCTAGTAATTTTCTGGTGGAGTCTTTAGGGTTTTCCATGCCAGGACCGAGCACAGACCAATAGGTTATTAAAGTTTAATTTTTTGATGCTCCCTTCATTGTTCCCATACTGGTAAAATGTAGCCAAAGTGATCAAAACAGAACTTTCTTTTTTTCCAGTTTGGAAATAGCCTGTATAGTTGCCACATATTTCAGAAATACAAGTCAGATAAATATATTATTTAACTGTTATTACATAATTCCTGCATATAGACTGTTTGGGCTGATGGGTAAAAAAAGAAATTTATTATAGAAATATGAAAAATATATATCATAGTTTCTAAAAATTCTTTAGTCTGTATCTACATCCTTTGTCATGTGACACTACAATCCTTGTAACTACAAAGGAGGAACTTTTTCCACACTGCGAAGTTGACATAAATTTGTACCTTGTTTGGCCAATAGGATGTTGTGGATATTAATGCTGTGGAGTGGATTCCCACTCTGTATCTCAAAGACTGCTTGTGTTCTTATTGAGTCTCTGTGTCTCTACCATCACCACTGGCTCACTCCAGTCACCCTGGCAGATTTCAACATTTATCTAACATGCAAAATCGTGAGTCAAACTACCTGAAGTCTACTGAGCTGATGACAACAGATGAGTGAGCAATACAACTACATCAGTATTTCACAAGAGCTCTATGCATGATTATTGTGACCTAGATGATTGATTTAAAAAATAAAATATTTTTAAGATCTACTTAAATTTTTTGATGGTTGAAGTGTGAACAAATTAACTGTGGATTGTTCATATAGGTTTTCTTTAGGTTTATATTATTCTTTTAGGTTCTAAATTCTAAGGGACCTAATTACAGTGTCAATTCCTTTTACATAATATGTCACAAAGAATTTGCACTTGAACAACTCAGCAATAACTCATTAGAAGAGGGTGAAATGAATGTGATATAAGAAATAAAAATATGTCGAAACAAGGATTTTCTATGACCACAATCTTCTCTGTTTGAATGAAATAACTGTTTCCACTAAAACCCAAAGCAATTAATCTTTAATTTACATTTACTTTTACTGAAGTATTGCCTTATTCTGGATAGACTTGAATATTAATAGATTCAAGCATGTTTTTTAGTTTAAGGAACTCCAGTTCTGAAGTTCTATGTTTTAGATTTTCTTCAAAAATCACAAGTATAACTAACATAAAAATGAATTAAATTCACCTCATTTCATCCATCTATAAATAAGATAAAAGTGTAATTACTGAGACCTTCAAATGATAGAATAAAATGACATAAAATGTAATAAGAATTTCAGGGACCAATTACTCTGAGGGTTTCACATCTGTGCTTTTCTTCATCTTTGAATCCAACCTTTCCAATGTTGTATTAAACCTGCAATTACAAACTATGGTCTTATAATATTTCAATCAAATATTCACAATTAACCCATTGGAAGTCCTTCCTTTAAATCCTAAACAACAAATTAATGACAGGGTTAATCAATATAAACTCCTATAATTCTATGGTAGTGCAAATAGCTGCATAATCTTCATTTATTGATTCTGCAAATAACATTTCATCAAAAAATTCAATCATTAGTAAGTTTCAAAGCTCACTGGAAGAACTTGTATAATTCAAAATTTCTTCAAGGTCATTATTTTGGTAAGCATTCTGGTACTCAAGGGTTGATACTAGTTTGGTAATGAAAGTGGCAGATGATAAAAACGCTTTACTTTCAGAGATATACAAGTGGAAACAAATTTCTCTATTATCTCTCTTTGTTTTAATTTCTCTTATTCTTTAACTTTGGCTATGAAACTATTTTCATCTTTCTCCCTTAAAAAAGAAATCCATGTGTTTGTTTCCCATCCCTTTTAAGGCATTTTGCCAATCTCTGCATTTCTTTGTGATTACTTGCTCTGACAACTGCTTGTTTTCCCAGTGGAGTGTCCTAGATTTTCATGTTTGCTCTACTGCTTTGAACATATTGTAGACAAATCCAAAAACGATGTCATTTTTCTCTGTATGTTAGCAAAGATAAAAAAAAAATAATCTGAATGCTTGTGGCTGAATTTAGAGGGACAATTATTTTTTATGAATCATTTAAGAATTATTGGGCTTCCTTGATAGCTCAGTTGGTAAAGAATCTGCCTGCAATGCAGGAGACCCTGGTTGGATTCCTGGGTTGGGAAGATCCGCTGGAGAAGGGAAAGGTTACCCACTCCAGTATTCTTGGGCTTCCCTGGTGCCTCAGCTGGTAAAGAATCTGCCCACAATGTGGGAGACCTGGGTTTGATCCCTGGGTTGGGAAGATACCCTGGAGAACAGAATGTCAACCCATATACAGTCCACAGGGTCTCAAAAGCCAGACATGACTGAGCGACTTTCACTTTCATTTTTCAGAGTTATTAGATTATTTAAACAAAACAATTTCATTAACTTATGTTACTTACAGTCATGTTTTATAGGGTACTTAGATCTATACTAATAGTAATAAAACTATCATTTATTATTTGCTTAATCTATCCAGGGCTTCCCTGGTGGCTCAGACTATAAAGAATCTGCCTGCTATGCAGGAGACCCAGGTTCAGTCCCTGGTTTGGGAAGATCCCCTGGAGGAGGGAATATCAACTCACTTCAGCATTATTGCCTGGAGAATTCCATGGATGGAGGAGCCTGGTGGGCTATAGTTTATGGGTCGCAAAGTGTCAGACATGACTGAGTGACTAACACTGAGTGACTAACACTTTCCTTCCAGGAAAAATGTTAGCTCGATTATTCCAAAAATTTGTTCTTAAGGAATTACTCCTATTTCAGGAATGTGGGAGTTGAGACTTGTAAAAAACAAGTGACTTTCTGAAAGTGTGGAGCTACTAAGCAGTGCAGCCAAGGTGTGACTAAAGTGTACTGATTCTAGAACCTATTTATAATGTAGTCACTCACACTGAATTTCTAAAACTTTTTTCTGATAATTTTCAGCACCATCTCCATACATATTCCTCCAAGATCATTTGTGTGTATTTCAGCTGTTCTAATAAATTCATCTTATTAATTAAAAATCAGAAAGTTTTTACTGTTTTAGCTCTTTTCATACGATAACAATCTCAGTTTTAAGACTATCAAGAACCAGCTTGATGTTTAAGGATGGCAATACTTACTGGAAAGAGGCCAATTGGACATTGTAAAATGATGCCAATTTAAGCAGAGGATTAGCATATGCATATTGTCAAGATGCATAAGGACACTGAAGGATGCCTTTGAATGTTAACATTAAAAAATACACAATAAACACAATGTCAATCAAATGGTGAGTGTTTACTTTTTAAATGAATGGTTTCCATGCCTGAGCAGACCTGTACCGTCTCTTGGCTTACTTAAATAAAATTGAACCAGAAATAAAATAATTTGCTCTAATCCTAGTTTCATCATGAACTAGATTTTGGGAAAGTCATTTGATTGTGTTAGGGCCTTAGGATCCCCACCTATAAAACAAGGTTGGGTCAAAATCTCTGTATCTAGTTTGTTTTCACAACAATGCAATCAATCTATTCAAATTAATTCAGTACCATGAAGTGATCATATACCACATGCAAGAGTTAGGAACCACATAAATGAAGAAACCTCTATCCTCCTTTTAAGGATTTTGCAGTCTCTTATTTGAAATAGACATTGAAATAAATAATATGATGAGAGATGTGCAATAACATTATTATGATCAAACAGAAAATAAAGGAATTGATTCTATTCATTTAGGCAATTTTAAGTTCCCATAAAATGAGGAGCTTCACTGACACATTGCTGATGGTACCCCTCAATCTGTTTTCTTCCTCTTCTTCAGGATATGGCTTCCTAGCTGCTGTTATTTAGAGATCCCAGTTTCCCTTATAGCTATGAGTGGCCAGGGTTGGAAGACTGATTGATGCGCCTTCTTCACTTGAGCAAAGATAAACAGCTGCCTTGGATTTTAGCTCATTTTCCTCCTCCTGCAGACTGGAGTGCAAAATAATATGCATCTCAATTTGGACCATGGAGAAGAGCCGTGTGTGCGTGTGTGTGTGTGTGTCTGTGTGTGTACCCTTAGACGCTCAGTTATGATCTGACTCTTTGTGACTTCATGGACTGTAGCCCACCAGGCTCCTCTGTCCATGAGAGTCTCCAGACAAGCATACTGGAGTGGGTTACCATTCCCTTCTCCAGGGGCTCTTCCTGATCGAGCACTCGAACCTGGGTCTCCTGCACTACAGGCAGATTTTTACCATCTGAGCCACCAGGGAACCCGTGAAGCAGAAGAATGGATGTCTAATAAATGACAGAATACATGAAGGGAGGAACGTGGATCCCTGGATGACTTCAGGAGGGCAGCTGTCTCACTAGCCTAAACTAGCTGAACTATTCCATGGGGAAAAATGCATTTATGTCTCTTTATTATAATTACCCTAGCTTAGCCTTCATCTCAATGGATACAACATTTCAGTTTGAACTAGGTCATGTATTACCAGATGTCAGAGGATGAGCAGAGAAGCTGAAACCAAGTTTGAGAAGGTAGTAAGAAACTAGATCTTGATGAGGCTTCAGTTCAGTTCAGTTCAGTCGCTCAGTTGTGTCCGACTCTTTGCGACCCCATGAATCGCAGCATGCCAGGCCTCCCTGTCCATCACCATCTCCCGGAGTTCACTCAGACTCACGTCCATCGAGTCCATGATGCCATCCAGCCATCTCATCCTCTGTGTCCCCTTCTCCTCCTGCCCCCAATCCCTCCCAGCTTCAGAGTCTTTTCCAATGAGTCAACTCTTCACATGAGATGGCCAAAGTACTGGAGCTTCAGCTTTAGCATCATTCCTTCCAAAGAAATCCCAGGGTTGATCTCCTTCAGAATGGACTGGTTGGATGTCCTTGCAGTCCAAGGGACTCTCAAGAGTCTTCTCCAACACCACAGTTCAAACGCATCAATTCTTCAGTGCTCAGCCTTCTTCACAGTCCAACTCTCACACCCATACATGACCACAGGAAAAACCATAGCCTTGACTAGACGGACCTTTGTTGGCAAAGTAATGTCTCTGCTTTTGAATATATTGTCTAGGTTGCTCATAACTTTTCTTCCAAGGAGTAAGCGTCTTTTAATTTCATGGCTGCAGTCACCATCTCAGTGATTTTGGAGCCAGAAAAAATAAAATCTGACACTGTTTCTACTGTTTCCCCATCTATTTCCCATGAAGTGATGGGACCGGATGCCATGATCTTCGTTTTCTGAATGTTGAGATTTAAGCCAACTTTTTCACTCTCCTCTTTCAACTTCATCAAGAGGCTTTTTAGCTCCTCTTCACTTTTTGCCATAAGAGTGGTGTCATCTGCATATCTGAGGTTATTGATATTTCTCCAGGCAATCTTGAATTGAGCTTGTGTTTCTTCCAGTCCAGCATTTCTCATGATGTACTCTGCATAGAAGTTAAATAAGCAGGGTGACAATATACAGCCTTGACGTACTCCTTTTCTATTTGGAACCAGTCTGTTGTTCCATGTCCAGTTCTAACTGTTGTTTCCTGACCTGCATACAGATTTCTCAAGAGGCAGGTTAGGTGGTCTGGTATTCCCATCTCTTTCAGAATTTTCCACCGTTTCTTGTGATCCACAGAGTCAAAGGCTTTGGCATAGTCAATAAAGCAGAAATAGATGTTTAGAAAGCATCACTATGAACAAAGCTAGTGGAGGTGATGGACTTCCAGTTGAGCTGTTTCAAATCCTGAAAGATGATGCTGTGAAAGTGCTGCACTGAATATGCCAGCAAATTTGGAAAACTCAGCAGTGGCCATAGGACTGAGAAAGGTCAGTTTTCATTCCAGTCCCAAAGAAAGGCAATGCAAAAGAATGCTCAAACTACCGCACGATTGCACTCATCTCACATGCTAGTAAAGTAATGCTCAAAATTCTCCAAGCCAGGCTTCAGCAATACATGAACCGTGAACTCCCTGATGTTCAAGCTGGTTTTAGAAAAGGCAGAGGAACCAGAGATCAAATTGCTAACATCCTCTGGATCATGGAAAAAGCAAGAGAGTTCCAGAAAAACATCTATTTCTGCTTTATTGACTATGCCAAAGCCTTTGACTGTGTGGATCAGAATCAATTTCATCAAAAAATATTCTGAAGGGAAATAAGATCAAAGACAACAAATAATTTGACTATGAAAGAAAAGTAGGCTGTTTGACTTCAAATTGCTTAAAATGGCATAAAGATGTTTGTGAAGGAGGACATGTGACAGCTCAGACATGCTACACGAGGACAGCACCATGACATGTTCAGACAAGGCAGGGTGCGCCATCTCATCACTTCCCACAGAAAGCATTACTATTTTAAGTCAACATGTTACCCCTGGACTTGTAAGTTCTGTCAGATATTTTTCAATACAGTGAAAAGGATGAGCATCCATGGACAATGTGGTAACCAATATACTCTTTGCCTACACTGATAATTGCAACTTTCATCTGATTCAGAACTTGCAACATTCAGTTCCAGAACACTCTGATTTTCACTATACAGTGATCTGTCAGATTATGGCTTCATAGTGGTAGAGACATCGGTTCCAACTATCAGGTAGTGACAATATGCACAGTTTCACTCAAATAAGAACAGAATTAAAATGTTTCCTTTCACTCTTCTATACCATAAGTTTTCTGCACATTCCTGGGCCAATAATCACAGTAAAAATAAATTTTAAATATGCAGTGGTTGGGTTAGTATGCCTAACTTACTGATGTATACACCTATTTATAACAAAACATGTTTTTTGTTCTTTTGATTATGTAATTCCTTTGTGATTATTTACAGTTTAATAGAAAATATAAAAATTATATTTTGTACTTAAAATTAGAACAACAGACTGGTTCCAAATAGGGACAGGATTACATCAAGGCTGTATACTGTCACCCTGCTTAATTTACTTCTATGCAGAGTACATCATGAGAAACGCTTGGCTGGATGAAGCACAAGCTGGAATCAAGATTTCCAGGAGAAATATCAATAACTTCAGATATGCAGATGACACCATCCTTATGGCAAAAAGTGAAGAACTAAAGAGCCTCTTGATGAAAGTGAAAAAAGAGAGTGAAAAAGTTGGCTTAAAGCTCAACAGTCAGAAAACTAAGTTCATGGCATCCAGTCCCATGACTTCGTGGCACATAGATGGGGAAACAATGAAAACAGTGATAAACTTTATTTTCTTAGGCTCCAAAATCGCTGCAGATGGTGACTGAAATCATGAAATTAAAAGACGCTTGCTCCTTGGAAGAAAAGCTATGACCAACCTAGATAGTGTATTAAAAAGCAGAGACATTACTTTGCTGAATAAGGTCCGTCTAGTTAAGGCTATGGTGTTTCCAGTAGTCATGTATGGATGTGAGAGTTGGACTATAAAGAAAGCTGAGTGCCGAAGAATTGATGCTTTTGAACTGCGGTCTTGGAGAAGACTCTTGAGAGTCCCTTGGACTGCAAGGAGATCCAACCAGTCCATTCTAAAGGAAATCAGTCATGAATAGTCATTGGAAGGACTGACTGATGCTGAAGCTGAAACTCCAGTAGTTTGGCCACCTTATGTGAGGAACTGACTCATTGGAAAAGGCCCTGATGCTGGGCAAGATTGAAGTCAGGAGGAGAAGGGGACGACATAGGATGAGATGGTTTGATGGCATCAAGGACTCGATGGACGTGAGTTTGAGCAAGCTCTGGGAACTGGTAAGGGACAGGGAAACCTGGTGTGCTGCAGTCCATGGAATCGCAGAGTCAGACACAATTGAGTGACTGAACTGAATAGAAAATAAACATTAATTTCTAGGGTATGGTGACCAAACATCTTAGTCTGCTGAGGCCTAAGGAATGCGTTTCTTGAGATATAGTATTTTCAGCATGAAAACCAAGAAGGTTTTTGAGAAAGTGAGAGGAAATGTTCACTGTACTTTAGCTGGAGACAGAGAGAGGGAAAGAGACAGGGGAAGAGGGATGGAGGGGGTTTCATGAGATGGATTGAGAGCCATTAGCATTGTGTACATTCATAATCATCTTATTGTTATAATCATCTCAAAGTTTCAGTTATAAAGACTTTGTTTATCCTTCTGTTCTCAGCCTTGTGATACTGAGGTTGGAACTCTGAAAACTACGTCCCTGGTGGCTCAGATGGTAAAGCGGCCTACAATGAGAACTGGGTTCAACCCCTGGGTTGGGAAGCTCACCTGGGGAAGGAAATGGCAACCCACTCCAGTATTCTTGCCTGGAAAACCCCATGGATGGAGGAGCCTGGTAGGCTACAGTCTATGGGGTCACAAAGAGTCAGACACGACTGAGCGACTTCACTTTCACTTTTTCACATTCATAATCATCCCATTATTAATCGTGTTTCAGTTAAAGCCTTTGTTTATCCTTCTGTTCTCAGCCTCATTATACTGAGGCTGGAACTCTGAAAAAAATACATTTCTCCTTTATCTTTCTCTGTCACTAGGGGGATGTGGAGGGAGAGGGACTTTGGAAGCGGGAAGAAGAGAGAAGGGACTTTCTTCTTTCCACTTATTGCTGCTTCTGTCAGGATAGCCCAAACAAGTGTACCTCACCTAGGCGACAGTAACTGGTTCCAGCTTTTCATCACTCTCAGCCCAAGGCTCATTAGGCCCTATCACAGGTATCCAACAAGCTGAACAACGCTGCCTCATCAGGATCTAAGCCCCAACTCTAAGTGCCCTTCTTCTGAGCTCTTATGTCACTAGCATCAGCCAGCCAGCAACCCTCCTATGAGGGTCTGAGTGCTGGCTTGGTCTGGCCCACCCCCAAGCTTTTAGATTCTAGTAATGCTGCTTCCTATGTCTGGTAGCTACTTCCTACTGTTACTACCTTTATGTCACTTTAATGTTCCTTTTCCTTCATCAGTCCTCCAAATGTGAAACTAAATTACTATATTACATCTTCTGTTGAAAAACGTAGTGTAATTTCCATTTCTCTGTCCAAATGTTCACTGATGCCAGCAGTAATTTAAAATTGAAATGAAAAACTCCTACAAGAAATATTAGATAAGCTCTGTAACTGCAAAATATAAATTTAAGAGTTACCAACTAATTAGCCTTTAGTTAAGATTGTTTACTGTATTGGGTTTCTTCTGAATATAATTATAACTTTCCAGTAAGCAGCTAATCAGTGATGAGGTCAATCATATCACTTTAAAATCTCACCTGATTATTTTGTATAAGGACCAAAAATACTTATGAAAATTCTTTATTTTGAGTAATATAAATATAATTTGCTTATTTCTTAGAACATGTAAAAAACACAAAAGCTTTAAGTTCTTTAACTGTAAAAATTTCTCTAGAGCACATTTAACTTATATGGTTTATTTACAGTTTACTGTATAAAGAAATCAAAAATAGAAACTTACATTAGGCATTATTTTTCATCCAATCAAAAAATGATGACTCCTTTTACTATCTACTAAAAATAGATAAATTTATATATTCATATGGTAATATTGTACACTTTTTTATAAGCATCTTTGTTTAATTTAGAGATTGACCATGAGAGCATACTACTCTAGGCACATCTATAAACCCTTTAATTATAAATTAATTTATAATTTAGTTACTCTATTCAGATAAGATAATTATTATTCCCATCCTTCAAATAAAAAAACTGTGTTGCAGAGAGGTTAGATTACTTACTCAAGGTCAAGAAGATCACTGAAGTTAGTAGGCAAACCAAGGCAGGCTGACTCCTATTAATGAATGCTTTAAAACACTCTAGTATGCTGCTCCTCATATAAGTGCTTAACTTCTAAAAGTCATCTATGTCTGGACATAAGGAAGAAGAGATAACCATCCATCTTTCTGGTGAAGATTATCCTAAGTAAGCAAAAACAAACACAACAAAATAATATTTTTAATCTTTTGTAAGGAGACAAATATTTTTTTCTTTAAACAATATTTTTACTAATGCAACTGAAATATTTTTATTTCCAGTATCTACCTATACTGTTCTGCTGAGGTCAAGAGGGCCTTAGGAAGCATTTCTCTGAACAAGGCTAGTGGAGGTGATGGAATTCCAGCTGAGCTATTTCAAATCCTAAAAGATGATGCTATGAAAGTGTTGCTCTCAATATGCCAGCAAATTTGGAAAACTCAGCAGTGGCCACAGTACTGGAAAAGGTTAGTTTTCATTCCAATCCCAAAGAAAGGTAATGCCAAAGAATGTTCAAATTACCATACAGTTGTACTCATTTCACATGCTAGCAACATAATGCTCAAAACCATTCAATCTAGGCTTCAACAGTACATGAACCAAGAACTTCCAGAGGTACAAGTCGCATTTAGAGAAAACAGATGAACCAGAGAACAAATTGCCAATATCAGCTGGATCATTGAAAAAGCAAGAGAGTTCCAGAAAAACATCTGCTTCTTCTTCATTGACTATGCTAAAGCCATTGACTGTGTGGATCACAACAAACTGGAAAATTCTTAAAGAGATAGGAATACCAGGCCACCTTACCTGCTTCCTGAAAAACCTGTATGCAGGCATGGAAGCAACAGTTAGAACCAGACATGGAACAACAAATTGGTTCAAAACTGGGAAAGGAGTACATCAAAGCTGTATATTGTCACCTGTTTATTTAACTTATATGCAGAGTACATCATGAGCAATGCCAGGTTGGATGATGCACAAGCTGGAATCAAGATTGCTGGGAGAAATATCAACAACCTCAGATATGCACATGATACCACTCTAACAGTAGAAAGTGAAGAGGAACTAAAGAGCCTTTTGATGAGGGTGAAAGAGGAGAGTGAAAAGTTGGCTTAAAACTCAAAACTAAAAAAAACTAATATCATAGCATTGGGTACCATCACTTCATGTCAAATATATGGGGGAAAAGCAGAACAGTGACAGAGTTTATTCCCTTGGGCTCCAAAATCCGTGGGTGGTGACTGCACCATAAACTTAAAAGATACTTGCTAAAGCAGAGACCTTGCTTTGGCAACCAAGTTCTATATATTCAAGGCTATGGTTTGTCTGATAGTCACATATGGATATGACAGTTGGACCATAAAGAAGGCTGAGAGCCGAAGAATTGATGTTTTTGAGTTGTGGTGCTAGAGAAAACTCCTGAGAGTCCCTTGGACAGCAGGAGATCAAACCAGTCAATCCTAAAGGGAATCAACCATGACTACTCATTGTAAGGACTGATGCTGAAGCTGAAGCTCCAGTACTTTGACAACCTGATGCAAAGAGCAGACTCATTGGAAAAGACTCTGGTGCTGGGAAAGATTGAGGGCAAGAGGAGAAGGGGGAGACAGAGGATGAGATGGTTGGATAGCATCACTGACTCAATGGGCATGAGTTCAGCAAACTCCAGGGTATTGCGCACGACAGGGAAGCCTGGTGGGCTGCAGTTAATGGGGTTGCAAAGAGTCAGAAATAACTTAGTGACTGAACAACAGGAACAACAACCTGTATTGTTCTGCTGCAGAAGAAAATAAATGCCCCCAACTAGGATGGAGATCTGACCATGAATCTAGTTTCTATTATGGTTTGAAATAAATGGGATGTTTTCATGGAATTTCTTCAATGATTTACTTAATTCATTAGATAGAAATTTGGGAGAGAACTGTTCTTCAAGGAAACAAATCTTTGATTAGTTTCCATTACCAATAAAAGAAACACACCAAAAATATAAATGTAACTGTATTTTTCATAGAACAATATAGCTATAACTTTAAGATATATTCTACCATATAATATGTATTAGATATTAGGCTTAAGATTGAAAAACAGCAATGGAAAAGCTTTGATTTTATTAAACAGGCAAAGTATATTTCATTAACAACATTCATTAGCATTCTTTCATTAGGTTTATATTCATGGTCCACCACAAATGTAAATCAGGCTTTTTTCCCTGATCTTAATTTGCAAATTATTCATCATGGTTAAAGAAAGAAGAAATGGTATGATCTATAGGAAAGTTACTCCTAGAAAACCTGGTATATTCTAAGAATGTGAAGTGGTATACACTATACACGTGAAGAACTGCAGATACAATTGGTTCCTTTACATTCCTGGCTATTTCACTAAAAACAGTGAGACAAATGTGACTTGTAGTTTCCTTTTCTGCAAATAATGAGTGCATGGTGTACTTAAAGTCATTTATGGCACAAGTCTTCTAAATGATGTTGGCTATTTATAGGTATAGATTAGATACAAATATAGACACAGATACAGATATAAGTTATTTTATAGCTATAGACATCTGAGGCTAGATATAGTAGAGAAAGCAAGATAGAATTTTCTCATATTGCAACCTAAGAGCATAGATCTTGAGCCGAGAAGAAATAAAAGATTAGAGGTTATCCCCACAGATCAGAACTTTGACTTTATGTGCCATAGTAAAAAGAGTTGTCATATCTCATGAATAATTTTAGAGCAGCAACACTGTCAAATAGAACTTTCTGCAATGATGGAAAGCTTCTGTCTCCTTAATGTGAATACTGAACATTGGAAATGTGTCATGTCCAAGTGAGAATCTAAATTTTGTATTTTACTTAATCTTAATAATTTAAATAACCACTTGAGAGTAGTATTTATCACACTGGATTCTTTCGCTTTCAAGAGTTTATTTGTGGATTGAGAATACAAGTAAAGCATGGAAGATGGCAGAAATTTTGGGAGTCCAGTAACTTCAAGCAAAATTCTATGTACTAAATCTTCTGTACATGAATGCTGGTTTTAAGCAAAGAACACTTAACATGCTAGAGCAACAAACAGCCTGAGAGACTTGGGTGATGGCCTCATGAAATCATAGAATGGCAGAGGCTTGAGGGACAGTGTATATTAATTGTCTCATTAAGTGTTAAAATATAAATTAAATATCAAACCTTAGTTAACTCACCTGAGGTCACTCAGGAACAGAATTGTAAAGAGATACCAATTTAATTAAAATTTAAATAACCAATAAAAGCAACTAGATATCAGCTGATAATCACATGCCAGGATGAACCACTTTACATAGTACGTGTAACAGAGAAGAACAGACCTGACATCATATTGGATCTATTCCCAGAGGCCCAATCTTTGTGCTCTGTTGCCTGTGTTTAGTCATGCCAGTTCTGCATCTTTGTAAAGTACATGTTGTCTATAGCATGAAATATACATAGTAGCCCTTTCTCAAGGCTTTTCTTCCCAGGCTTGACTTTAAAGGTATAATCTTTTTCATTCATATAGAGATTAAAAAGTTGCAGACCAGAGAATAATATTTATATTTTTGGAGGTTTACAGCAACACTGTGACCAGACCTATGTGCACAGCTGCAAGAACGGAGGATGACCACATTCCCTCCAGGTCTGACCAGCCCAAGAAGTTCCCAAGAACCAGCCACACCCTCTCCTCTTTTAGTATAACAGAAGCCTGAATTCTAACTCAGGGAAGATGAGACTTTGGGACACTACTCTGCCATCTTCTTGGTCTACTGGCTTTTCGAATAACATCACTATTCCTTTACATGATGACTGACTTTTTAGTTTATTGTCCTTAGAGCAGTGAGCAGTATGCACTTGGACTCAGTAATGTATGCATTATTACCATATTGCCTTGTTTTACAGAATACTCAGAGAGGTTAACTAGTACTCCAAGGTTACTGAGATATAAGCAATATATAGTTTGGTCTTCAACTCAACTCCTGCCTAGAACTCCTAAAACTTGTTCTTTCTTAAGCCATAAGAGCAATAGGCACATATTCTGCTATACGTAGTTTTGTTCTTGGCTCTTGAATCAGATCTGTAGCATTAAATTAAAATAAGTGTCTTTTGCTACTTATAAGAAGCCCCTTTCAACTGCATCTAAGTTTATGTTAAAGGGGTGACTTTTTGTAAAGCTTCTAAGGATGAAGAGGTGGTTGCCAGGGTGACCAATTATATGTTTAGAGGAGTGGAAATTTTGAGTCTACCCCTAACCTCCAGGGGTATGATGGACTGGAAGTTAGGTTAATAACCAGTAACCAATTATTTAATCAATTATGTTTATATAATGAAGCCTTCATTAGAAACCCTAACCAAAAGTGGTTTAGCGATCTTCCAGATTGAGAACACTTCTATGTACTGGGAAAGTGACACAGTCTGACTCTCCAGGGTCACAAGCTCCTGTACTTGGGATCCTTTCAGACTGTGTTCTATATATATCTTTTCATCTGTCAGTTCATTTGCATTCTTTGATATAACTTTTACAATAACTACATAACAGTAAATAACTATTTTCCCTGGATTCTATGAGATGTTTCAGCAAATTATCGAACTCGAGGATGGGGTTATGGAGACATCTGACTTGTCATCAAGTTGAGTAGAAGTTTTGGGTAACCTCAGTTCAGTTCAGTTGCTCAGACATGTCTGACTATTCCCAGCACCATGAATCACAGCACACCAGCCCTCCCTGTCCATCACCAACTCCCGGAGTTTACTTAAACTCATGTCCATCGAGTCAGTGATGCCATCCAGCCATCTCATCCTCTATTGTCCCTTTCTCCTCCTACCCCCAATCTCTCCCAGCATCATGTTTTTTTCCAGTGAGTCAACACTTTGCATGAGGTGGCCGAAGTATTGGAGTTTCAGCTTTAGCATCAGTGCTTCCAATGAACACCGAGGACTGATCTCCTTTAGAATGGACTGGTTGGATCTCCTTGCAGTCCATGGGACTCGCAAGAGTCTTCTCCAACATCAAAATTCAAAAGCATCAATTCTTTGGCGCTCAGCTTTCTTCACAGTCCAACTCTCACATCCATACATGACCACTGGAAAAACCATAGCCTTGACTAGACGGACCTTTGTTGGCAAAGTAATGTCTCTGCTCTTGAATATGCTATCTATGTGGGTCATAACTTTCCTTCCAAAGAGTAAGCGTCTTTTAATTTCATGGCTACGATCACCATCTGCAGTGATTTTGGAGGCCCCCAAAATCAAGTCTGTTTCCACTGTTTCCCCATCTATTTCCCATGAAGTGATGGGACCAGATGCCATGATCTTCGTTTTCTGAATCTTGAGGTTTAAGCCAACTTTTTCACTCTTTCACTTGCATCAAGAGGCTTTTAGTTCTTCTTCACTTTCTGCCATAAGGGTGGTGTCATCTGCATACCTGAGGTTATTGATATTTCTCCCGGCAATCTTGATTCCAGCTTATTCTTCTTCTAGCCCAACATTTCTCATGATGTACTATGCATAGAAGTTAAATAAGCAGGGTGACAATATACAGCCTTGACGTGCTCTTTTTCCTATTTGGAACCAGTCTGTTGTTGTATGTCCAGTTCTAACTGTTGCTTCCTGACCTGCATATAGGTTTCTCAAGAGGCAGGTCAGGTGGTCTGGTATTCCCATCTCTTTCAGAATTTTCCACAGTTTATTGTGATCCTCACATTCAAAGTTTTGGCATAGTCATTAAAGCAGAAATAGATGTTTTTCTGGAACTCTCTTGCTTTTTCCATGATCCAGCAGATGTTGGCAGTTTGATCTCTGGTTCCTCTGCCTTTTATGAAACCAGCTTGAACATCAGGGAGTTCACGGTTCACATATTGCTGAAGCCTGGCTTTGGGAATTTTGAGCATTACTTTACTAGCGTGTGATATGAGTGCAATTGTGCGGTAGTTTGAGCATTCTTTGGCATTGCCTTTCTTAGCGATTAGAATGAAAACTGACCTTTTTCAGTCCTGTGGCCACTGCTAAGTTTTCCAAATATGCTGGCATATTGAGTGCAGCACTTTCATAGCATCATCTTTTAGAATTTGAAATAGTTCAACTGGAATTCCGTTACCTCCACTAGCTTTGTTTGTAGTGATGCTTTCTAAGTCCGACTTGACTTCACATTCCAGGATGTCTGGGTCTAGGTGATTGATCACACCATTGTGTTTATCTGAGTCATGAAGATCTTTTTTGTACAGTTCCTCTGTGTATTCTTGCCACCTGTTCTTAATATCTTCTTCTTCTGTTAGGTTCTGTCCTTTATCGAGCCCATCTTTGCCTGAAATGTAACTTAGGGTAAATTGTGGACGCACTGTTCACAACTGGCATCTGGGAGAAAGGTACTAGTCTTGTGAGACTAAGCTATTAGCCTGGGAAGTCTGTTCTGACTCTGGACTGTTAGTATTAGAGTTGAGTTACTGTAGTACACCCAGTCAGTGTCTGCGTAGAATTGAAAATTGTTTGGAGTGGGGGGAAAAAACAAACATCTGGTATCAGAAGTGTGATCAGAGGAAACAGTGAGTTTAATTTTACAAGGTTACAGAGGAGATACACAAGCTGGAATCAAGAATGCCGGGAGAAATATCAATAACCTCAGATATGCAGATGTCACCACCCTTGCAGCAGAAAGTGAAGAGGAGCTAAAAAGCCTCTTGATGAAAGTGAAAGTGGAGAGTGAAAAAGTTGGCTTAAAGCTCAACATTCAGAAAACGAAGATCATGACATCCGGTCCCATCACTTCATGGGAAATAGATGGAGGTACAGTGGAAACAGTGTCAGACTTTATTTGGGAGGGCTCTAAAATCACTGCAGATGGTGACTGCACCATGAAATTAAAAGACGCTTACTCCTTGGAAGAAAAGTTATGACCAACCTAGAGAGCATATTGAAAAGCAGAGACATTACTTTGTCGACTATGGTCCGTCTAGTCGAGGCTATGGTTTTTCTTGTGGTCATGTATGGATGTGAGAGTTGGATTGTGAAGAAGGCTGAGCGCCGAAGAATTGATGCTTTTGAACTGTGGTGTTGGAGAAGACTCTTGAGAGTCCCTTGGACTGCAAGGAGATCCAGCCAGTCCATTCTAAAGAGATCAGTCCTCGGTGTTCATTGGAAGGACTGATGCTAAAGCTGAAGCTCCAATACTTTGGCTAACTCATGTGAAGAGTTGACTCATTGGAAAAGACTCTGATGCTGGGAGGGATTGGGGGCAGGAGGAGAAGGGAACAACAGAGGATGAGATGGCTGGATGGCATCACTGACTTGATGGAGGTGAGTCTGAGTGAACTCTGGGAGTTGGTGATGGATAGGGAGGACTGGCATGCTGCAATTCATGGGGTCGCAAAGGGTTGGACATGACTGAGTGACTGAATTGAACTGAACAGAGGAGATAAATGAAGGAATTCATAAGCAACTTCCAGTCTGACCTCAAATTCTGTTTTTTTTTTTTTTTTTCTGTCTGCATGAACTGCCCCTCACAGTTGCCAAATTCCAAGTGTTAGGGACAGAACACTTGGGGTCACCATGAATTTCACCTCTGTGGCCCCCTATCTATCTTCACCAAAGATAGACCAAAAGCCCACACACAACAGTGAGTTGCAGCACAACAGAGGTCAGAACTAAATGTTGAGTACTGCCTTCTAGCACTCAGGCAAAGAATATCTATCATATTTAGAATACCTAAGTAATTTTAACTTTTTAGAAATGTTCCTGGATTAAATAAAAAATAAATTTCCAGGTGATCTAGAGGGATTAATATCCCAGGATATAGTATTCTCAAAGTCACAAAGATATTTCTGCTTTAGTTCTAAGAATGTCTATCAGTGATGGGCTTGCTGGATCTGGCATTTAGTAACCTGCAAAGGCATGATAGCTCAATTCCAGGAACTTTGCAAGTCAGTTGACCTATATTGTTAGTGTGAAATTGGCAATGATGGTAGAATTTATTATACAGCATTGAAAACAGCAAATGTTACAAGACAACCAGCCTCCCAATCTTTGAAAAGCAAGTTGTTAATATTTACCAGCATACCACTACCCTTGAGTGTGATTGGTAAGACTTACCAAAGTATGTCTAATAATCACCTTTAAGAGCATCATTCTTCTCTTGTTCCAGCTTGCAATTTAAGTCTACTTTTATGTCGTCTATGCCTTTGTGAATGATCTTTCCTACTTTTTGTCTACCAACAAAAATCCTACTTATGAAATTTTCTACAGTTGCTTTTTTTATGATTTTTACTATCTCCTCTTGTTTCTTCTAAACTCATAGTATCAGGCAGTCTTTCAATCAATCCATTCCACTTTTTCATTTTTTTTTTACTGCAGTATATTTAATTTACACTACTGTGTCACTTTTTGCTGTACAGCAAAGTGAACCAGCCATGCATATACATATATACCCTCTTTTCTGGATTTCTTTCTCATTTAGGTCACCACAGAACACCATGTAGAGTTCTTTGTGCTGTACAGTAAGTTTTTGTTATTTATCTATTTTATACATAGTAGTCTATATTGGTCAGTCTCAATCTTCCAACCCCCTTTCTCACTTGGCTTTATATTTATTAATCTCTTTTTGAAATAAATAAAAGTTATCTAATATTTATTTTTATTTTGTAAATCTCACAGCAGCAAGCATGGGTTTCATAGGTCCTAATTAGTGCCTGACAATAAAATTTGAAATGTAGGGGACACACTGAAAGACCATGAAGACTTTTTGTTTATTTATTCAGATTGGTTTTCATTGACTCTGACCTGCAAAATTTCAACATCTCACCGTATAACAGATATCTAGCAAGCTAGCTCTCTGTCTACTCTTATTATCTATTCATACAAGTGGAGAAAAACACACAGACATGCTAACTGATCACTAAACTTGATGAAGTCCTTAAGGCTGCCTGCCAATTGTACTGTATTTCCCTTGTTCATTTCTTCTACTTGAACACATAATAGGAATCACACATTTGTGTATTCAGTCACTTAGTCGTGTCTGATTCTTTGCAACCCTATGGACTATTGTCCCCATGCTCCTCAAGGGGATCTTCCTGACCTGGGCTCTAACTCACGTCTATACCTGTGTCTCCTGCTTTGCCAGGCAGATTCTTTACCACTGAGCCACCTGGGAATCACCGTCACACATTTACCATGTCCAAAAATCTTCTAGTCTTCATCTTTAAAAATGATCCTCACAAAGTTTATAGTAACTTCATTATGTTAGATAGCTTTGCTATGTGACATTTCTCCATTCCACTCTGCCAGCAATCTCTTACCGCCCCACCCGACCCACGCACACACAAGGTAGTGACTAAAAATAGAAATCAGTTAGCTAGCAAATATTTATGTGGGTTGGAAATTTGAGCTAGGGTAAGTATTTTATACTTCTCTCAGCTGGGCTCACTCATTCATTTGAGGTTAGCTACAGATCAGTTAAATTGATTCTTTCTTTGAGGGATTAACTGGTTATTTTCAGAGACAAGAGTGATTGGGTTGCATCTTTCTTATCAGGTGGATTCCTGTTTGGGTTTGTTTGCATGGAGGCTTGGGATTCCAAGTGAGCAGGAGGGCAAGCCCCAATACTCAAGCATTTATAAGTATTACATATTACTGTTATGTTGACTAAAACAAGTCACATGTCCAGGCACACATTAAGCAAAGACGCATTTAAAGGAATATCCTTGTATTCAAACTATGTGGATAAAGGAAGGTGAGAACAAATTGGGTTCATTGGCACAGTTAATCCACCTCATCAATCCTTTATTTCAGTTCAGTTCAGTCACTCAGTCGTGTCCGACTCTGCGACCCCATGAATCGCAGCATGGCAGGCCTCCCTGTTCATCACCATCTCCCGGAGTTCACTCAGACTCACGTCCATCGAGTCAGTGATGCCATCCAGCCATCTCATCCTCTGTCGTCCCCTTCTTCTCCTGCCCCTAATCCCTCCCAGCTTCAGAGTTTTTTCCAATGAGTCAACTCTTCGCATGAGGTGACCAAAGTACTGGAGTTTCAGCTTTAGCATCATTCCTTCCAAAGAAATCCCAGGGTTGATCTCCTTCAGAATGGACTGGTTGGATCTCCTTGCAGTCCAAGGGACTCTCAAGAGTCTTCTCCAACACCACCGCTCAAAAGCATCAATTCTTCAGCGCTCACCCTTTTTTACAGTCCAACTCTCACATCCATACATGACTACTGGAAAAACCATAGCCTTGACTAGATGGACCTTAGTTGGCAAAGTAATGTCTCTGCTTTTGAATATACTGTCTAGGTTGGTCATAACTTTTCTTCCAAGGAGTAAGCATCTTTTAATTTCATGGCTGCAGTCACCATCTGCAGTGATTTTGGAGCCCCCAAAATAAAGTTTGACACTGTTTCCACTGTTTCCCCATCTATTTCCTATGAAGTGATGGGACCAGATGCCATGATCTTCGTTTTCTGAATGTTGAGATTTAAGCCAACTTTTTCGCTCTCCTCTTCCACTTTCATCAAGAGGCTTTTTAGCTCCTCTTCACTTTCTGCCCTAAAGGTGGTGTCATCTGCATATCTGAGGTTATTGATATTTCTCCTGGAAATCTTGAGTCCAGCTTGTGTTTCTTCCATTCCAGCATCTCTCATGATTTACTCTGCATAGAAATTAAATAAGCAGGGTGACAATATACAGCCTTGATGTACTCCTTTTCCTGTTTGGAACCAGTCAGTTGTTCCATGACCAGTTCTAACTCTTGCTTCCTGACCTGCATACAGATTTCTCAAGGAGCAGGTCAGGTGGTATGGTATTCCCATCTCTTTCAGAATTTTCCACAGTTGATTGTGATCCACACAGTCAAAGGCTTTGGCATAGTCAATAAAGCAGAAATAGATGTTTTTCTGGAACTCTCTTGCTTTTTCCATGATCCAGCAGATGTTGGCAATTTGATCTCTGGTTCCTCTGCCTTTTCTAAAACCAGCTTGAATATCAGGGAGTTCACGGTTCATGTATTGCTGAAGCCTGGCTTGGAGAATTTTATTACTTTACTAGCATGTGAGATAAGTGCAATTGTGCAGTAGTTTGAGCATTCTTTGGCATTGCCTTTCTTTGGAATTGGAATGAAAACTGACCTTTTCCAGTCCTGTGGCCACTGCTGAGTTTTCCAAATTTGCTGGTATATTGAGTGCAGCACTTTCACAGCATCATCTTTCAGGATTTGAAACAGCACAACTGGAATTCCATCACCTCCACTAGCTTTGTTCGTAGTGATGCTTTCATTATAGGTTATCTTTGGTATCTCTTGTCTCATACTCCACATCTAAACTACAATGAAATTCAATAGGTTTTAGCTTTAAAATATATCTGGAATCAAACCATTTCTTCCCACCAGCACTTCTTCCCCATGGCATGAATCATTGCCATCTTTCATCTACTTCATTACAGATTCATAACAAGTTTCCCTTCTCCCACCCAACCACGTTATTCTGCATTGCATCCAGAATGATCCTTAAAATGTAAGTCAGATCATGTCACTCCTCAAAGTCTTCCAATGATTTCCTACTCATAGGGAAAAAAATGTGTATGTGTAAAGGTCTATCTTTGCTGCAAATTTTGGTGAACAGATATTTTCCTGACTGCATCTCTTACCACGTCCCCTTTGTCTGCTTCAGCTCTAACTTTCCTAGTCTCCTTGCTGTTCCTCAAACTCATTCAAGCACCTGGTATTCTCTCTCCCTATAATACACTTGAAACAGGATCTCTGTATTGTTCTTATGATTCCAGGAATTAATGTTTCTTCAATACAATATCCTTAACATCTAGTGTATTCCAGGCATATATTGTCAAGTTCATAAATTAATGTCTGAATACCTAGTAAATGAATGAAGTGCTGAAACCGAGAAGGACCCTATGAGGCCTTCCTGGGATAGCCCCCCACCTCCTCATGTTCTCCACCTGACTCTTGTTTGTAGAATAACTTAAGCTTCCTAGGCCTTTCCCTAGTTCCAATAAATAAATAAATAAACAAATAAATAAATAAATAATTTAATTAGAAAAATGAAAAAAAAATCCAGAAATGAAGGGAAATATTCAAATAGAAGGAAATGGCAATGCACTCCAGTAGTTTTGCCTGGAGAATCCCATGGGCAAAGGAGCCTGGTGGGCTCCAGTCCATCGGGGTCACAAAGAGTTGGACACAACTGAGCAACTAACACACACACACACACACACGCACACACATTCAAATAGGACAAAATAATAATAGTTCATCCATTAAACAAAGTCAGGGAGCTTTAGTTCCTCTTCAAGGACTATCTGTAAACCAAAGGATATAGCTCAGATACCCATACGACCCATATCGTTTGTTTTGTAGATACCAAGGTTCTAACCAATTGGAAGAAGTTAACTACATGATGCTCAGATAGTAGTCATGACATGAGCTGCTCCATCTTGCACAATTCCAACAATTGGCTTCATGAAAATGGGAAAAATCAACCTGGGACTAAAGATTAACTGTACTTAAAACAATCAAGATGAAACTAAGCAGACCACCACATGAACAACTGCAAGATGAACAGTTCATCTAAGCTAACTATGCTGTTCTATACATAGTCCCCTCCCTCCGTGTGTACACCTTTGAAACTCTGCTTAAAAGCTCTTCCCCTTTGATCTACCGCTGGGAGCTGACTTTTGGACAGGAGTCCACCTTCATCCCAGTTGTAAGCCTGTTAAATAAAGTAATCTTTCTTTCCCTGCCAACACTTGTCTCTAGAGTATTGGTGTTTAAGCAGTGAGCAGCCAAACCCGAGTTCAGTAACAGTGCTATTAGAAGACTGAAGGGCTTCCCTGGGGACTCAGTGATAAAGAATCTGCCTGCCAAGTCAGGCAATACAGGTTTGATTTCTGGGTTGGGAAGATGCCCTGGAGGTAAAAATGGCAATCCACTCCAGTATCCTTGTTTGGGACATTCCATGGACAGGGAAGCCTCATGGGGTCACATAGAGTCACAAAAGAGTCAGACATGACTTAGCAACTAAACAACAACAAAAATGACAGAAACTGTCCTAGATTCAAGGCATGTAGTAGTGAATGCCAAACTAAGTTTTGTTAGATCATATTATTATTTCTAGTTATTTGATGCCCTCCTTCTAAGAGGGTTTCCCTGGTGGCTCAGCAGTGAAGAATCTGCCTGCCAGTGCAAGAGATGTGGGTTTGAAGGTCTTCTGGAGAAGGAAATGGCAACCCACTCCAGGGAAATCCCATGGACAGAGGAGCCTGGTGGGCCACAGCCCATGGTGTCACAAAAGAGTCAGACATGACTTAGCAACTGAACAACAACTTCCTCTAAGAGGAATATAATCCTTACTCATTCTCATATGATTTTCAGTGTACATCTAAGTAGGAAAATATCATTTCTTATTTTAAGTGACATCAAGGTTGCCCATGTTCTTGGCTGTGACCAATGGCATAGAAGGAAAAGTGATGTTTGTCATTGCCAAGAAGAGATGTTAAGAACCATGCAGTTTTTACCATTATTTCCTTTCTCTGTGCAGTGAGAATGACATGACGCAGATAGTGGTTGCTTGTTCCGTTTGGATTCCAGAATGAATACATGTGGAACAGAGCCTCAGCTGATACACAGCTTGCATACAGTGTGAACAAATAAAAAACTTTTTTTTTTAAGCCAGTGAAATTTGGGGAGTATTTGTTATGACAAAATAGATCAGGAAAAACTAATACAGTTTCTGACCTCACGAAGCTTACAGACACAATAGGAAAGCCATCAAACT
The DNA here is from genome assembly GCF_042477335.2 of Ovis canadensis. NCBI lineage: Eukaryota > Metazoa > Chordata > Mammalia > Artiodactyla > Bovidae > Ovis > Ovis canadensis. Next base: position 126,495,543 of record NC_091247.1, on the reverse strand, counting down.
AACTGGAATAGTTCTTATATTCTACTTAAGTTTAAATCATAAGGGAATCCACTGGACATGGAAACTTTACATATTGCAAAGAAAACAGAATTCAGGTGTTTCTGCAGAATGCTGGGCATCTTGCCCATATTTCTTGTGATATGTCTTCATTCTATCCAAACTCACACTTTCTCACATCTGTTTACGTGGTGTCTTTCTGTTCTTTAGAGACACTCCATGCAGAAGCAAGTCACTGAGATGAGAAGAGATGCAAACCTGACCAACTTGTAACAGTTTAATGTGGTTCAGGATTCCTACTACATTGAGTCATTTGAAACCTCTAAATAACTTTTCTTTAATTTTATAGATTTTGATGTAAATAGCTTATTGTGGAAATAAATGCAGCATTTCAAATATGAAAGAGTCATGGTTTGAGCCTAATAACACAACTGAATTTCTGTAAATAGAACTCCACAATGATTCTAGTGTATAAGCCAATGGAGGGGATAAAACAGCAGGAGGGAATGCGTAAAACTCTCAGTAAGAAAGCTTTCTATAAGCTTATACCTCAAAGACCATCCTTAGAGGCCAATGTAAAACTGATTCCAACAACATGCTTCTTTGTTCTTTGTTTGCCTGTATGTGCCAAGTTTTACATCTAAACCAAAAGCAATGCATAACTTGTTGTGACAAAAAAAGGGCATGATACCATTTAGTTGCCTTTCTGCTCAGGTAATTATTATGTTACTGTGTTTAAATTAAAAAAAAAAAAAAACAGCTAATAGTGAGCATGGGAATAAAAATACGACTAAAATCCAGTGACAGGAATAAATTCATGGTGATGAATAGTCAGAAAATTCAGTTTCAGATGTAAGTTGAAAGAAGAGGAGAGTGACAGTTTTGCAGACTTTATCACATAGCAGGGATATCACTCAGATTAATTTTAAAGATCTTCTGTGTGTTTGCAGGTAGAGACTTCCAAGGAAAAATATTCCTTGAGATCAAGATTTATGGTTTTTTTTCCCTTCAAATGTAAAATACCTCATATATTTCACATTGACATAGTAATTAGAAAATAATATTTAATCAGCAACTTCCTATTGTTTTTAGAATTGTGTATAATATTTGAAACTTTTAGAGGAGATATAGAACATGAATGTTAATTATGAAATAGAATAGGGTGATTTCCTGAGAATTGGTCACCTAAAATGAGCTAGTTGTTTCCAAGATAATGCTGTCATTATCATCTTGCTCCCCTTTTTAACTCATGCATCCATTACTACTAGATGTAAGCATTTATTATTGGATTTTTGTTTATTATTTCCTGGGCACTAATTCCTGTATTTATCCCTCCATGTTTGAAGCCACATCATATTTAAGACAATGGCATGTGAAAATTCCCTATATAAAGACCTCATCTTTTTCCATTTTGTGTTCTACACTTAGCTTAAACAATGGAAGTTTATTTCTCATGATTCTTGGGGCTAGTAAATCAAAATTATCAGCACCTGACTCAACAAATTATTATAACTAAAAATAATATAACTGTGTGATAATAAAAATATTCAGATTAAACTATTAGCTTTTGCTCTTTCCTAATCTTTACACCAATGATATGAATCAGATTAATAATGTTTAATTTTATTGCCAATATAGAGTTAATGGTGTTGATTATTAAAACAGATGAGTGATCATATTAGTCATGCTGCTAGGAGCATAGCCTTGTTCGGTGCCCATGATACCAGACCATATCCCCATGATGATGAATCCCTATTTTTTTTTTTTTTTGAATCGCCATTTTGTACAAAGAATTTTCAGCAGCTTTTGGCAACAAAGCTATCAGGTATGTATATCTACTATCCTCAGATTTCTGTGGAGAAAATTGGGACTCAGAGCAGTTAAGAAATTCATCCATTCATAGCAGGAAAGTGTCATTGCAAAATTTATGCAAGGTCTGTATGACTACAAAACACATTCTCTTAACCACTTAATTCTGTGACTCTCAAGATATTTTGTCAAGACATGTCTTTGTATTACATATTAAACAAAGTTGTGATAGCATTTCAGTGAAAGAGGACCCAACATAATGCAAAAGGAAACATTTTTTAAAGTAGAAAGCACAAAATTTAAAGAAGCTGAAAAGAATAGAAAAAAAGCCATAGTGAAGTAAAAAGACGGCAATTCTTGTGATTAAGAACACATAAATGAGCAAATCATAAGATTTGCACAGCTTAGTAACAGCCTTTACCATTCAGGATCTATGGCTCCAGTTATGAAGGCTGTTGATAAGCTGTGAATGATTTGACTAGTTCTTGTCTTGACTAGTTCTTGTCTTTGACTAGTTCCATTACTTGACTAGTCCTGTGTATGTATCAGAAATCAGATCTTCAAACAGAGAATTTATGCAGTAGTGTAACTGCCTATCAGAACTCTGCCTCGGCTATGATCTTTGGCTCCCCTGTTTCCATAGTCCCTAATTTCAGAGGGATGCAACATAGGGTTTACTAATCATTGATGCTTGAACAAAAGGTACTGTAGATGTCTTCATTAGAACTGAGACAACAAAAATAAAGGAATATTTCTTAAGCCCATTTCCTCTTCAGTTAGTCTCTGGATCATAACATAGTCAGAATATCTTAAATGGTGTGATTTTTTCACTATTCAAGGTTGCAGTTTTGAGCTGGCTGGCAGTTTTGAGTGATATAATAAGTTGTACCATGAAGTTTTGTAAGATATCAGTAGGAGGATAAAATTGTAAGCCAAGGTAATAACAGCGGAAATAGAGAGGCAAGGAAGTGTGGGGGAAAATATTGTGGAGGATAAAGATCGGATAAAGGGAGATTCAGATATCTCTGAATAAAGAGATAACATTTTTACATATAAATAGGGGTATGAAATAACCCAATTTCTGTGTTAGGAAGAACTTTTGTCACCAAGTGATAAATTTATAAAATTTATAAATTATAAGATGGGATGTTAAAAGTGCAAGCTCTCTTTGTTTTCAATTTTTAAAAGATTTAGTCACTAACCAACCAACATTTAGCAAGTACCTAGTACATGTCAGAGGTTTCTCTGGTGGCTCAGTGGTAAAGAGTCTACCTGCCAATGCAGAAGACATGGGTTCAATTCCTGGGTTGGGAAGATCTCCTGGAGAAGGAAATGGCAACCCATTCCAGTATTCTTGCCTGGGAAATCTCTTGGACAGAGGAGCCTGGTAGGCTACAGTTCAGGGGGTCACAAGAGAGTTGGACATAATGACTAAATAACAAACAAGTGTAAATCAGACACTTATATGCCACAGCAGAAAAGCTAAGTATGATTCTAGCCCTTGGCTCATAGCATAATTGGAAAAATTGGAATTAAACAAATACATTAAAGAGTATTTAAAAGAAGTTAAAATTGTATGTAAATATAACACAAAATAATATTTTCTCACTGGAAACATAAAATAACTTTAATATTGAGCATCTCATGATTTATTGTGGTCATGCTTTCTAGGAACTTCTGACAAAATCATTAGTTATGTTTTTATATCAAATATTAATTCTCGCATTTTATCAAACTACATTTGCAGGAGTCAATTAACAAACCTATAAAACCAATAATATTCATAATTATACCATTTATAAATATCATGTTCAAATTCAATGTTAAAGCATGTAGAAATCTCACACAGAAAATTATTGGGAGTAAATGAAAATGGAAAAAGGAAAAACACTGATGCGGCAGGACAGAATATTTGAATAAATAGCAGAAGAAGCAAAAAGATATGGAAGCTTTTGAGTCTTATTCCCTTACTTTAGAGGAGGAAAAGCTTAACAGGAAAAGCTTTAAGCTGTATGTGTGTGTGTGTGTGGGGGGGGGTGTAGTGGGGAGCACAGGACATTGTACAAGAGCACATGGAGGACTAGTGTCAATGTGTGAGTGTATTATTTCTGTGTGACCTGGAAAAAATATTTTTCTATACATTTCTATACTTTTCTATACATAAAAAGTAGAATGACATTAGATTATATTAACAATATTTTATGTATTTATCAGTCATGGCTTAAATTGTTAGATTGTGAAATCAAAAACCAAGTTAAACACATGTGTAGTTTTAAGAACCACATTCATAAAAATACATCCTAGTTTGAAGACTTGGGGATAAAACAAGATTTCTTTCAGTCTTTGTGGTTATGAGGCAAAGAGACTCTACTTTCAAAGAGAAAATTAGATATCTTTATGAAAAAGAAATGAGATGTCAAATAATTTTTCCAATACTTTAATAATCATAATAGTCACTGATAAAATATTTTTGACCTACCAATTTCATCTGTATATTTGCTAGGAAAGGTGCACCATCAAATTTGAATCCAACTGATTTTTCAAAAAGCTTAGAGAATTGTACCCTCAAATAAATTCTTATTGATATGTTAACCAATTAATAATTCATAACATGGACATGCTCAAAATAGTCTCAAGGGAGGTAAGAGAAAGTATTAATTCAAAAAATAATTTATAATTATTCTGACATTCTCATCAATGTTGATGAGATTACCAGATATTTTGCTGTTGCTTTTATTTAACCTTTTACCTGTCCAAATACACCCAACACTCTTATATATGATTTGAAAACTGGGACGCAAAGACTTTAGATAACTGTTTGAGTAATTTGGGTATTTACTGCACTTTCAGGTGGGAAAGTTATTCATATTCTTGGAGTAGATTCTGTTATCAGGCACACTAAACTTCAATTTAGTGAAAAGAAAAGTACTGGCAGAATTAAGTAGAATAGGGAGAATGACATCTGTGAACAAGAGTCGATATCATTCCTTGAGTAAACGATTTGGAGAAAGAAAGCATAAGAGGATAAATTTCATAATTTTATATTGAACTTATTTTTGTGTCTAGATGATTTTGTTTAAACTTTTCTTTGTTCCGATCATCATTTCTTCTGCCTTTACCTGAGGAATTGGAGCAATGATTACCTTCGGTATTATTTTGCCACATATATTTGTTACCAATACAAGAGAGGTGGATCTTACTATTCCAATTTCACAAACAAGAAAACAGAAGCCCAGAGACGTTCAGTAACTTATCAATGTAAGATTCACATGTGCATGCTCAAGTGTGTCTTACTCTTTGAGATCCCATTGACTGTAGCCCACCAGGCTTCTCTGTCCACGGGATTTTCCAGGCAAGAATATTGGAGTGGGTTGCCATTTTCTACTCCAGGGGATCTTCCCAACCCGGGGATCAAACCTGCATCTCCTGAATTGGCAGGCATGTTTTTTACCACTACACTGGGGAAGCCCATCAAAGTGAGATAGGAAGTGGTAGAACCAAAACCAACTCATACCTTTGAGAATCCTTACTATAACTTTGAGAATCCTTCTCCAGCCACAGGGTTTCTTTTCTTTTTTTTCCTTCTACTTCTATAAGTTATTTTTCCAAATACTGTAAGAATTGACCTTTTGGGTTTGAATTCCTACCACAATATTTTTAGTGCACAGAGTGTATCCCTCCCACTCTCTTCTTGATGTTTCTTAGAACAAAAAATTAATTATTTCTTTACTCTGCTAATTTTGAAAGTGAGAAAATTTGAATATGTAATATATTTCAACTAAGGGATAATCTGAAACATATACAACGAACTTTGACATACCTATGTGAACATGTAAGATAAAAAGTCAGTAACTCTATGCTTTGCATTTTATCTTCAACTCTTTGGAGAAAAAAAGCATATCTAATAAAGATAATTAAATGTTCTTCAGTTAGAGAAATTGATCTTCTGGAGTTTCATTGCATAATATTTTTCTTGCTTATGTAACTAAGAGGTAAGAGTAAATGATGTAAATATCAGTTCAGTTCAGTCACTCAGTCATGTCCAATTCCTTCTGACCCCATGGACTGCATCATGCCAGGCTTCCCTGTCCATTCACCAACTGCCAGAGCTTGCTCAAACTCATATCCATTGAGTCGGTGATGCCATCCAAACATCTCATCTCTTTCATCCCCTTGTCCTGCTGCCTTCAATCTTTCCAAGCATCAGGGTCTTTTCCAATGAATCAGTTTTTCGCATCAGGTGGCCAAAGTATTGGAGCTTCAGCTTCAGCATCAGTCCTTCCAATGAATGTTCAGGACTGATTTCCTTTAGGATTGACTGGTTTGATCTCCTTGCAGTCCAAGGGACTCACAGAAGTCTTCTCCAACACCACAATTCAAAAGCATCAATTCTTCAGCACTCAGCTTTTATTATAGTCCAAGTCTCACATCCATACATGACTACTGGAAAAACCATAGCTTTGACAAGACAGACCTTTGTTGGTTGGCGAACTAATGTCTCTGCTTGTGATGTCTAGGTTGGTCATAGCTTTTCTTCCAAGGAGAAAGCGTCTTTTAATTTCATGGCTGCAATCACCATCTGCAGTGATTTTGGAGCCCCCCAAAATAACATCTCTCACTGTTTCCATTGTTTCCCCACCTTTTTGTCACGAAGTGTTGGGACCTAAGGCCATGATCTTCGTTTTCTGAATGCTGAGTTTTAAGCCAACTTTTTCACTCTCTTCTTTCACTTTCATCAAGAGGCTCTTTAATTCCTTTTTACTTTCTGCTATAAGGGTGATGCCATATGTATATCTGAGGTTATTGATATTTCTGCTGGCAATCTTGATTCCAGTTTGTGATTCATCCAGCCCAGCATTTCACATGATGTACTCTGCACATAAGTTAAATAACCAGAATGACAATATACAGCCCCGACATACTCCTTTCCCGATTTGGAACCAGTCTGTTGTTGCATGCCCAGTTCTAACTGTTGCTCCTGACTTGCATACAGATTTCTCAGGAGCCAGGTAAGTTGGACTAACAGTCCCATCTCTTTAAAATTTTCCACAGTTTGTTGTGATACACGAAATCAGAGGTTTCGGTGTACTCAATAAAGCAGAAGTCAATGTTTTTCTGGAACTCTCTTGCTTTTTCTATGATTCAACAGATGTTGGCAATTTGATCTCTGGTTCATCTGCTTTTTCTATACCCAGCTTGAACATCTGGAAGTTCATGGTTCACATACTGTTGAAGCCTGACTTGGAGAATTTTGAACATTACTTGGCTAGTGTGTGAGATGAGTGCAGATGTGTGGTAGTTTGAGCATTCTTTGGCATTGCCTTTCTTTGGGATTGGAATGACACTGACCTTTTCCAGTCCTGTGGCCATTGCTGAGTTTTCCAAATTTGCTGGCATATTGAGTGCAGCACTTTCACAGCATCACATTTTAGGATTTGAAATAGCTCAACTGGAATTGCGTCACCTCCACTAGTTTTGTAGGTAGTGATGCTTCCAAAGGCTCACTTGACTTCACATTCCAGGATGTCTGGCTCTAGGTGAGTGATCACACCATCATGGTTATCTGTCATGAAGATCTTTTTTGTATAGTTCTTCTGTGTATCGTTGCCATCTCTTCTTAATATCTTCTGCTTCTATTAGGTCCATACCATTTCTCTTCTTTATTTTGCCCATCTTTACATGAAATGTTCCCTTGGTATCTCTTATTTTCTTTAAGAGATCACTAGTCCTTCACATTCTACTCTTTTTCTCTATTTCTTTGCACTGATCACTGACGATGTCTTTCTTATCTCTCCTCGCTATTCTTTGGAACTCTGCATTCAAATGCATATATCTTTCCTTTTCTCATTTTCATATAAATATGGTCATGTGTGATTCTGTAAATGCCTTATAGCTGTGTGATTCATAGTGAAGATACATACATATGTGTGAATTTCCCACATATTCTTCATCTGGTAGCTGTATAAAATAGTTCTGTCATTTCCTTTTGAGAAAGTATCCAAATTTTTCACAGGGAATTCTATCTCTAATTTCAAGGTTAGGACAGGCAGGTGGTGGATCAAGTCTGAACAAATGAAATAGAACATTCTGCAGCACATATTGATGGCTAAGTGATGAGCACTCAGACAAAGTCATTGGGATACAATGTAATGCTTCCTGGGGCCAGTGAAAGAGAAGCAGAGACTCTTCCCTGTTGGACTTAAACCTAAAAGTCTGGGGCCTGAGAACAAAGCCTGTAGAGTATATTTAGAGCCAAGGCATGTAGAGAAAATAAGTCCTGTTGACAATATTTGAGGCTTTGGATCAAGCTGTACCTGAAAATTTACAGCTGGACATTTCAGTTACATGAGGTAATAAAATTTTTTGTGTTGTTGTTTAAGCCAGTTTGAATTGCATTTCCTGTCATCTGAAAGAAATAATATTAACCAATACAAAACAGATGACTTGGACACAACGACCCAGCAGAACCCAGTTTATATTACTAGCTTTATTTTTTTTTTTTAATTTTATTTTTTTTTAAATTTTAAAATCTTTAATTCTTACATGCGTTCCCAAACATGACCCCCCCTCCCACCTCCCTCCCCACAACATCTCTCTGGGTCATCCCCATGTACCAGCCCCAAGCATGCTGCACCCTACGTCAGACATGGACTGGCGATTCAATTCTTACATGATAGTATACATGTTAGAATTCCCATTCTCCCAAATCATCTCACCCTCTCCCTCTCCCTCTGAGACCAAAAGTCCGTTATACCCATCTGTGTCTTTTTTCCTGACTTGCATACAGGGTCGTCATTGCCATCTTCCTAAATTCCATATATATGTGTTAGTATACTGTATTGGTGTTTTTCTTTCTGGCTTACTTCACTCTGTATAATCGGCTCCAGTTTCATCCATCTCATCAGAACTGATTCAAATGAATTCTTTTTAACGGCTGAGTAATACTCCATTGTGTATATGTACCACAGCTTTCTTATCCATTCATCTGCTGATGGACATCTAGGTTGTTTCCATGTCCTGGCTATTATAAACAGTGCTGCGATGAACATTGGGGTACATGTGTCTCTTTCAATTCTGGTTTCCTTGGTGTGTATGCCCAGAAGTGGGATTGCTGGGTCATAAGGGAGTTCTATTTGCAATTTTTTAAGGAATCTCCACACTGTTCTCCATAGTGGCTGTACTAGTTTGCATTCCCACCAACAGTGTAGGAGGGTTCCCTTTTCTCCACACCCTCTCCAGCATTTATTGCTTGCAGATTTTTGGATCGCAGCCATTCTGACTGGTGTGAAGTGGTACCTCATTGTGGTTTTGATTTGCATTTCTCTAATAATGAGTGATAATTTCTTTAAAAAAAAAAAGGTGTTCTGTTTTGCATAGAAAATAGGAAATCATTTGGAGATGGAGATATGTGGAAAGAAAAAGAGATGAAAGAATAGTCATGTCTGTTCTGACATTGACATCAATAACAATAATATTTATGGAGCAAATTACTACTAAAAATGACATTCAGATGTGGTCCTTGCATTCATGGCACTTATTGAAGCAAACACTAAATAATTTGACCAAAGAGTAAGTAGACTTTTGATGATTTAGTTAAGTATAGTTTTGATGAGTTCTAAGAGGGGTAAATTATACAATGAAAACACATGGAAAGCTTACCTGAAAAAACAGTAGTCAAACTGCCACTTGTAGTTCTGAGTGAATGGGAATGGGAAAGGGTCATAAGGATTGAGGCTTGAGCAAATAAGTATGGAAGATTCTGTGCTAGGAAGATCAACTTTAAAGATGGTGCTAGTGGTAAAGACTTAGCCAACAAAGCTCTGTCTAGTCAAAGCTATGGTTTTTCCAGTAGTCCTGTATGGATGTGAGAGTTACACCATAAAGAAAGCTGAGCACCAAAGAACTGATGCTTTTGAACTGTGGTGTTGGAGAAGACACTTGAGAGTCCCTTGGACTGCAAGGAGATCAAACCAGTCAATCCTAAAGGAAATCAGTCCTGAATATTCATCGGAAGGACTGATGCTGAAGCTGAAGCTCCAATACTTTGGCCACCTAATGGGAATAACTGACTCATTGACAAAGATCTTGATGCTTGGAAAAATTGAAGGCAGGAAGATAAGGGAACAACAGAGGATGAGATGTATGGATGGCATCACCAACTTGATGGACATGAGTTTGAGCAAGCTCTGGCAGTTGGTGATGGACAGGGAAGCCTGGCATGCTGCAGTCCATGGGGTCACAAGGAGTCAGAAAAGACTGACTGACTGAGTGGTAAAGAACTTGCCTTCCAATGCAGGAGACATAAGAGATGTGAGTTAAATCCTTGTGTCAGAAAGATCCCTTGGGGAAGGGCATGGTAACCCACTCCAGGATTCTTGCCTGGAGAATCAGAATGCCATGGACCAAGATGCCAGGCAGGCTACAGTCCATAGGGCCACAAAGAGTCTGGCACAACAGAGCAACTAACACTTTCTTAATATAGTAGAGGAAGCGACAGTGGGAAGGCAAAATACTGACCCTAGAAGTACATTTAATTTAAAAAATAAAAAAAAATAGAAGTACATTTAGATTTGTTAGAGAACAGTATAGGGAGAATAAAGAAGCATTTCATCAGGCAGTATAGAGATGCCAGTAAGATAAAGAATAAGCCATTTGATTTCATTTGGGGCCTGAGAGGTCTGGCCTCAACAGTCTTGGGACTATTGATACATTTTCTGGTGTTTTTCAGATGCAGGTTCTGTGGTGAACAGAGTGCAAACTTGAGATAAGAAAAATCAATTTGAACTCTAGATTGTTGCAAATGGCTGCAATAATTTACCTTTATATATCCACATCCTTGGTAGTCTCTTCCTATACTGACTATGTTCTTGGCCATGGGACAATAAACAAGGTGACTATGACTTGATTTGGCCAATGGGGAAAAATTAGCATGATTCGACAAAGAACTTTAAAGTTCTTGCTTACTAAGGCTTTCTTGCTTTTGTGGCTCTTAGGAACTATGAAACCATCATCATGTGAAAAGCCTCTCATGATCTACTGGATAATGAGGCCTCAAGTCCTTTGCTTATTAACAAATAATGCTGAGATTCATTAATCTTACACTTCATTTTGTTGAGTTTTAAGAATTCACTTTCGTAGTGTTAACGGTTGATAAGTAGGTCTTATTTTTCTTTTTTCTATTTGTATTTTTCTTTACTTCAATACTTTTCTTGTTATTCTTCCAATTAAAACACTTTAAACCCCAGTTCTCAGGTTCACTGGCATCTTATAAGTATCTCTTAATCTTATTATGAGGTTAAAATGAACAAATAGAAGACTAGCACAAATTTTTATAGGTAACATTTGATATAAGCAAAAAACTCATAATATTTTTTAATTAATAAGGCCAGAGGGATAATGTATTCTACCATTCATAATAACTTTCAACACTTCAGAATAAATATTGGTTATAATAATCACTTTGGAAATGGATGACTTTTGTCTTTGAAGTGATTTCAAACTTTGAAGTGATTTCAAAGTTTTTTAAAAAGCGGCAAAGTTGATATTCCATTAAAACACTGTTGATACCCCATATTATTACATAAATTAACAATTTTTGGTAAGTTTTTTTGAGTTATGTCTATAGTATCTCAATCTTTTACATTGTTAGAGAGTTATATAACTTCTTATATTTTAAATATCAAAAGTGATTGACTATGTTTAAATTACTAAATGCTCATTTTTGCTACCAGTAAATATAAAACAAACATCACATAAATATCAAAATTATAGAATGCAAAAATATTTTTAAAACTCATATTTACTTTTACAAACTGCATACAACAAATACATCCATGTGTTTCAGGGTATTTTTAATATATTAATGCAGAAACTAAATTTCTTTTATGCTTAGGAAAGGGAGGCATCAGTTCAAAAGGCATGGCACTGGTAATAGAAAGGAGCAGGGATATAGCTATTTGATTCAATTTTGTGAAATTCGGCAAATTTAGTAACTTCGAAAAATTTGAGTTTGTTTATCCACTAGATGAGAATAAAATAATACTATTTCATAAAGGATTTGATGGGATAAAGAGGTAAAAAATCTGCATAAACTTTCCTAAACTGCAAATTTAAATTTTCATTTAATTAATTTATATATGAAAATTAATAACTGTATATTAAATTAATTAAAAATGGGAATATGGCTAATGAAAGGACATATTCTTTACATTCAAATATTTATCCCTGAAAATTATCATTACCTCCTAAAAACGATAGGATTATGGAGAAGATGAATGAACTTTAAAAAGACTGTATCTTCAGATTAGTACAATTGAGATAATAACATCCAGCTCATATGACTTGCAATTATTCATATTGAGTGAGCTAACATAAGCCACCTATATGAGAAACCTATATGCAGGTCAGGAAGCAACAGTTAGAATTGGACATGGAAAAACAGACTGATTCCAAATAGAAAAGGAGTATGTCAAGGTTGTATATTGTCATCCTGCTTATTTAACTTCTATGCATAGTACATCGTGAGAAACACTGGGTTGGAAGAAGCACAAGCTGGAATCAAGATTGCTGGGAGAAATATCAATAACCTCAGGTATGCAGATGACACCACCCTTATGGCAGAAAGTGAAGGGAACTAAAAAACCTCTTGATGAAAGTGAAAGAGGAGAGTGAAAAAGTTGGCTTAAAGCTCAACATTCAGAAAACAAAGATCATGGCATCTGGTCCCATCACTTCATGGGATATAGATGGGGAAACAGTGGAAACTGTCAGAATTTATTTTAGGGGGCTCCAAAATCACAGCAGATGGTGACTGCAGCCATGAAATTAAAGACGCTTACTCCTTGGAAGAAAAGTTATGACCAACCTAGATGGCATATTCAAAAGCAGAGACGTTACTTTGCCAACAAAGGTCGGTCTAGCAAGGCTATGGTTTTTCCTGTGGTCATGTATGGGTGTGAGAGTTGGACTGTGAAGAAAGCTGAGCACAAAAGATTTGATGCTTTTGAACTGAGGTGCTGGAGAAGACTCTTGAGAGTCCCATGGACTGCAAGGAGATCCAACCAGTCCATCCTAAAGGAGATCAACCCTGGGTGTTCTTTGGAGGGAATGATGCTGAAGCTGAAACTCCATTACTTTGGGCACCTCATGTGAAGAGTTGACTCAATGGAAAAGACTCTGATGCTGGGAGGGATTGCGGGCAGGAGGAGAATGGGACGACCAAGGATGAGATGGCTGGATGGCATCACGGACTTGATGGTGAAGAATCTAAGCTACTCCATTTTGTTAACAGAAAAAAACTCCATTTTGTAAGGTTCTGGGAAAAGAGCCTTTGGAAATTCCCTGACCTCACCCCACCACCCACGAGCCAATCAGACCCCAGACCAGAATCTCCTGACTTAACTTTCAGGAACTTGTGGTCTACCTAGGAAATAGGGACCAATCAAAAACCAACACACAACCCCTTCAAAAGAAAGTGACCATTTAGAAGTCCCCCTACCTAGAAATTGGTTTTTTTTTTTCATGAACACTGCCTATATAAGCAATGTAACCCAAAACCCGGGGCTCCTCCCTATAGCCACTGCGTTGGTAACGGTGGGAGCCCCAGCTAGAGCTTGTTAATAAAAACTCTCTTGCTTTTGCATTGGATATCGGCTCCCTGGTGGTCATTGGGAGATTTCTCGACTTGGGCATTACAATGGATGTGAGTTTAAGTGAACTCCAGGAGTTGGTGACGGACAGGGAGGCCTGGCTTGCTGCAATTCATGGGGTCACAAAGAGTCAGACACGACTGAGTGACTGAACTGAACTGAACATAAGCCAATAATGATCCAGTGATTCTTAAGGGACAGAAGTCACTCTCAGAAGGAAAGTTATTATTATTTCCATCCATATTATAAGATATTCTTTTCATTATTTAAGAAAGTCATTGCAGAAAAATTCTGTTAGAATACTATTAGAAAGTTAATATATATAAAAATTAATAAACCAAATGAGGTATATTTAAATTGAACCTATAGAACTTTTCCTCTAATTTCTTTTCATCAGTATGATTCAGAGTTTGTCTTTTTCTGTAAGGTCCGTATATTTTAATTGCCATATTTATATAGCCTTACTAATTAACATGATGATCAATAACACATTTTGTGTGCATGAAATATCATAATAAACCTTAAATTGTATTTATACAACTAAAAACATCACTCTAACATCGCTATTAATGCTTTAACAAAGGAGCTAAATATTTTGGCATCAAAAGTTTAGAAAACTGACAGTGTTTTATAAAAATGATTAAAAAGAATTTAGAATGTAGTTGAATCACATAAAATATGTGATTTAAAAATATTTGTATTTACTCTTTAGCAACACGATTTCCCTTTGTGTGTTCAGTCATGTCTGACCCTTTTGTGACCCCATAGAAATGCAAACCACCAGGCTCCTCTGTCTGTGGGATTTTCCTGGCAAGAATAATGGAGTGGATTGCCATGCCCTCCTCCAGGGAATCTCTCCTACCCAGGGATAAAACTTTCATCTCCTTTGTCTCTTGCATTGGCAGGCAGATTCTTTACTACCGGACCACCTGCGAAGCCTGATTTCCCTTTGACTTTCATTTGAAAAGCTACCTACATAGTTGTAATTGTACACATGTCAGATTTAGAGAAGACAGCAGTAATTACTTCAGTTTTCCTGAATGAGTTTCACATTTCTTTTCTTTATTAGGGTAGGATATCTATTGTTTTATTTTGACAGCTATAGACAAATCCACATTTGATTAAGTCCTATGTATAATATCATCCACTGAGCTAAGCATAAAGATTTTTAATTACAAAGTTAGGACATTTCAAGTTTTGGAATATAAATTAATCATTCAGGGAAGATGTTCACTTCACCTCATGTTAATTTAATACCCTGACATTTATTCATGGTTTGTTTACAGAGAAGCCTGGTGGGCTACCAGTCCGTGGGGTTGCAAAGAGTCTGATATGACTGAATGACTAACACTTACATTCTTATATAGTATTTCATCTCAAATTTTCAGAGGAGAAATAAGATGAACTCTTTCCTATCTTATCTCAGCATTGAGTAGTAAGAACCAGAGGAGAGAAAGATCCTGATAGTCAGAATGAATGTTCAGTCTGATGCTTTGTATGCCATTGAACTGGCTTAATCACTTTGTGCTTCTAAGATATAGAAGTGGAAGAGATAAAAGGATGTTTTTCTCTCTTCTATAATTCATAACACATTTGGACTGTGATCATTGCAATACACTCTGAAGAAAAAATTAAAGTGATGCCAAGGAAAATAAAATGACAAAGATTCATTATAGAAAAACGCATACCATTATTCTAACAGTAGTTCAACTAAATAGAGAAATATACCAGCTATGAACAATAGGCAATATTTCACTTTGCATTTTGCCTCTCAGTTTTTCTATAAAATGGAGACTATTGATAAAGGCATAATATTCTAGTCAAAGTGTTTTCTTTCATATATAAATAGCTCATACATGTCAACATTAAAAAAAGCAATTAAAAATGGGCAGAATTGAGTAGACATTTTCCCAACAAGAACATGAAAAAATGCTCAATATCACTAATTATCAGGAAAATGCAAATCAAATCCTCAATGAGATAACATCTCATACCTGTCAGAAAGGCTATCATCAAAAAGAGTGCAGATAATAAATGTTGAGGAGGATATGAAAAAAGGGAACCCTTATACACTGTTGGTGAAAATGTAAATTGGCACAGCTGCTATGGAAAACAGTACAGAGATTGCTCAAAAAATTAAAAATTCAACTACCATATGACCCAGCAATTCCACTTGTGATTATATATTTGGGAAACAAAACAAAACAAAATCACTAATTTGAAAAGATGCATGCATCCTCATTTTCATAGTAGTTTTATTTATGATAGCCAAGATATGTTCAGCAGGAGATGAATAAATAAAAAGATGTTATACACACACACAGACACATGCACGCATGCACACACACATGGAATATTACTCAGCTATAAAAAAGAATGAAATAATGCCATTTGCAACAACATGAATGGACTCAGAGATTACCATATCAATTGAAGTAAGTCAGACTGAGGAAGACATGTACTATATGCTATCACTGATATATGGAATCTAAAGAATTAAAACAAATAAATATAACAAAGCAGAAACAGACTCCCAGATTTAAACAAATCACTGGTTACCAGTAGGGAGACAAGAGGGATGATGGGGATGGGTTATACAGAGGAAAGAGATTTATAAAGGAGTATTATTATGAAATTATGTGAAATCATGTGTTAAACTTTTGAAAATCGTGAAACACTGTAGAATTCATAGAATTTTCCATTCAATTGGCTTCCCTGATAGCTCAGTTGGTAAAGAATCTGCCTACAATGCAGGAGACCCCAGTTCAAATCCTGGGTCAGGAAGATCTGCTGGAGAAGGGATAGGCTACCCACTCCAGTATTCTTGGCCTTCCCTTGTGGCTCAGCTGGTAAAGAATCTTCCTGTAATGTGAGAGACCTGGGTTCAATCCCTGCATTGGGAAGATCCCCTGGAGAAGGGAAAGGCTACTCACTCCTGTATTCTGGCCTGGAGAATTCAATGGACTGTAGAGACCATGAGGTCTCAAAGAGTCAGACATGACTGAGTGACTTTCACTTCCATTCAATTAATAAAATAAGGTAGCAAAAAGTGTTTTTAAGAGCAGTTGTAGATTTACAAAAAAACTGTGAGATGATATAGTTAGATTCCATTGTATGTTGATAAAAATATCATAACTATCTTATTGTATGCAGAGTTTTAAAAAAATATTTCAGTGGTGGTTTCTGCTTTCATGAAAATAAGAATACTTAGAGCAATTAGTGAAGTGAAATGATTAATTGGATTGGAGTTTGTGGGAAATAATGCAGTCTTGCAGAAAATAAAATACATGTTTATTTAGATGTTTAAAAGAATGAGTATACCTTTAAAATGAAAGTAGGTTGAATGAAGAAGATTTCAGTTTTCTGAATTTTAGTCTTTGAGAAGATACATATTAAATGGGAAGCCAGAAACTATTTCCTGGAAAAATATATTTTATGAAGATTGCAGTCTCTTATCAAATATCCCTTATCATTTCAGAGAGATTTTGAAAAATGTTGGCCTTTTGGGCCTACTAAAGGTATGGCATTTCATATTCTGCAAAGTAATATTGGCCTTAAATTGAATCATTTATTTTGTCCTTGTTAAATGTCACAGTTGTCATTTCCCTTGAGTTATCAGTTTTATCACCTAAAAAGCTCTTTTTAGGAAAAACTGGTGGATATCATAATGGACTAAAATAGAGAACTGATTTAGTCTGATGTCTGGACACTAGTAACTGGAGACCAATAAATTATCTTGATCACTGAAAGAGCTATTTAAATCTAGGATTCTGGACTTGTAAAAGTACTGATCCCATTAAATTAAAACACACCTTGAAACAAACAAAGAAGCAGATTTTTTGGTTTATCACAGAGGCCAAAAGCACACCAAAGAAATTTTCTATAAATTTCCATGTTTGTTGACATGCCTCGTGCCTTTAAAGGTTCATAAAATCAAATTATTCTACAGAAATAAAAGGATAATTATTCCCTAAAAGCAACATGAACTCCTCTCAGTGATGGCCGTAAACATCTACAACAAAATGGAAGTCATTTGGTGTGGTGTATAGGACCAATTCAGCAGTCACAGGTTAATTATGTATTAGATTTTTTACATCTTCATTCTGTCAACCCAAGCTCTGTTGTCTCTGAGTCCATATCTCTTACATTTTATTATGTAAATGAATTTATGGGATCTTTTTTCACAGTGATTTTTGAGAAAAATGTGAATAAAAATATTTGGCCCTGATGGGAGAAGTAGGAAGGAAATACATAGGACTGAGGTGTGGACAGAAATGAAGAACACACAGAGAGGAGGCTGGAAATCAAAATCCAATATGTTCATAATTTTTCATGGAGATTCCAAAGGAAACATTCAAAAAATGAAGATCATGGCATCCAGCTGCATCAGTTCATGGCAAATAGATGGGGAAAAAATGGAAACAATGACAGACTTTAGTTTCTTGGGCTTCAAAATAACTGGATGGTGATGGCAGCCAGGAAATCAAAAGACACTTTTGCTCCTTGGAAGAAAAGCTATGACAAACCTAGAAGTGTATTAAAAAGCAGAGACATCACTTTGCTGATAAGGTCCATCTAGTCAAAGCTATGGTTTTTCCAGTAGTCAGGTATAGATGTGAGAGTAGAACCATACAGAGGGCTGAGTGACAAAAAAGATTTGATGCTTTTGAGCTGTGGTTTTGGAGAAGATTCTTGAGAGTGCCTTGGACTGCAAGGAGATCAAGCCAGTCAATCCTAAAGGAAATCAGTCCCAAATATTCATTGGAAGGACTGATGTTGAAGCTGAAACTCTAATATTTTGGCCACCTGATGAGAAGAGCTGACTCACTGAAAAAGACCCTGATGCTGGGAAAGATTGAGGGCAAGAGGAGAATGGGATGACAGAGGATGAGTTGATTGGATGGCATCATTGACTCAATGGGGATGAGTTTGTGCAAACTCCAGGAGATGGTGAAGGACAGGGAAGCCTGGCGTGCTGCAGTCCATGGGATCACAAAGAGACGTACCTGGCTGAACACTGAACAACAGCAACCAAAGGAAAATAATGAGTAGAAGGAAAAGAAAAAAATCAATACAGACTGAGACAGTTTTCCATATTAAACCTAGAGTAAATTATCAAATTGCCTAGGCAATGGATGAAAAGTTGTATATTACTCGTGGATGATATGGTATTAGACCACATATTTCTGCCAGAGGATTCCAGAAGTAGAGTTTGGCTCTGAGAAGTACTGATATGAAAGATGTGAGATCGGAACCCTCGCTGACCATGCCTTAATCTAAAGTTGAGTGAAATCCTAGCATGGAATTGGGGAGGGCCTGGGTGTGCTCTGTATCCAACTCTTTGTGACACCATGGACTGCAGCCAGAGTTTCTTCTGTCCCTGGAGTATTCCAGGCAAGAAAATGAAGTGGGTTGCCATTTTCTACTCCAGGGTATCTTCCAGACCCAGGGATAGAACTCCTATCTCTTGTGTCTCCTGCATTGATAGGTGGATTCTTTGCCACTGAGCCACTGGGGGGGAGGAATTATATGCCAGTGATTTAGTCAAGGTTTGGTGTTTCCGACACTGACAATGTGTGCTGAGGTCAGTTGTGGAAGCTTTTATTTGCTCATGGCTGGCAGGTAAATAAAAGGCAAAGACTGAGAAAATATCTGAATCCTAGTAGTATCTATCCTTTGTTTCTGTGAAACTACTAATCCTTCAGAATTTGCAGAACTCTCCGTATAGTATGCAGGGTGTAGAGAAATGGGCAATTGCACTAGTTCAGGGCACATCTGAAAAGAAATGGCTTAAATTTAAGTGGAAAATAATCTAAGGATGGTCATCAGAAAACCAACTAATAAAAGCATGATTACAGCTATAGAAAATAGGTTGAATACAAGTGTTTGAGAATATTATACAGGGAAAACCATTTCATTTACAGAGGTTTTTTAAAACAAATATATAAAAAATAGCAGACTTTTTTCATTTTTCCAAGTACTCACAAAAAATATTTTTTTCCATTTAAGGGATAAGTGAAGAGAGAAGAGAAGTGAAGGAGATTAAGAAGTACAAATTTCCAGTTGCAAAATAAATGAGTCTTGGGTACTAAATGTACAGTGTAGGGAATGTAGTCAATAATTATCTAATCTTCAGACAGTGACAAATGGTAATGAGACATCATGGTGATCATTTTATTTTAAATGTGTAAAAATATCGGCCAAAGCCAATACTATATTGTAATTTGCCTCCAATTAAAATAAATGAATTTATAAAAAAATCACTATGTTGTATAACAGGAACTAATTTAGTGCTGTAGATTATTTATACTTAGAAATGAAACAAACAAACTCATAGAAAAAGAGATCAGATTCGTTATTAAAAAAGTTGGGAGTGGGATGGGGGAAAGGAAATTGGATGAAGGCAGCCAAAAGATACAAAATTCCCAGTTATAAGTGCTAAGGGTGTAATGTACAACACAATAAATATAATTTACACTGCTGAATGTTATATATGAAAGTTGCTAATAGAGTAAATTCTGACTTCTCATCACAAGGAAAAATATTTTTTCTATTTCTTAATTTTGTATCTATATGAGATGATTGATGTTCACTCAACTTATTATTGTAAACACTTCATGATGTATGTAAGTCAAATCATTATGCTGCACACCTTAAACTTATATAGTGCTGTATACCCATTATATCTCAATAAAACTTGAAGAAATGAATATGAGAAAATATGTTTCTTCTACTCAGGCTGTCAACATATGTTAAAATTTTTTTAGCAAAATTAAAAATTATATACATTTTGGAAAATTCACACATCTTGAAGATAAAGTTATTCCAGTAACAATTTTTAAATGAGAGAAAAATGAAGAATTTTAATTAAAAATATAAAAATCATAAAACTAAATTACAGAGTTCATGCATTAATATGAAAAAGCAGATTGGGAATTTGTTGACTCTTAAGAATAATTTCTGAATGTTCTGAAATAAAATCAAAATACTCAGAATTTTACTCAGAGTAAAACCAAAAATACTCAGAATTTGGAATTGGGCATCAATATGACTTTTGCTAAATTGCTTATTATTTGATCACTCACTATTTTCTTCAGTGTAAATCAGGAAAATATCTAAGTATTAGAATATAAAAGAGATAATAAATAGAATGCATACTAGGAGCCACACCTTGAGCTACATTCATGAGTATAGCCAGGCTGCCTTTTCTACAGCAATTGGATAGGCCTTCTCCCTTCACTATAAGTGTAATTGCATAAGGACCTTCCTAGGGTAGATACCATTCTGTAGGAAAAGAAGATGCAGATTGTGGTCTACTTATAACGCTTGACTGGTTGAGGAACAACAAAAATGAAGACTACACTGGAAGTTAGCTGTGTGTGCATGTTAAGTCACTTCAGTCATGTCCAGCTTTTTGAGACACTGTGGACCATAGTCCTCCAGGTCCTTTGCCCATGGGATTCTACAGGAAAGAATACTGGAGTGGGTTACCATGCCTCTTCCAGGGGAGCTTCCTGATGCAGGAATTGAACCCACATCTCTTATGTCTCCTGCATTGGCAGGCTGGTTCTTTACCACAAGCACCACCTGTATCTCTTCCTAAGCCATAACATGAGTTGTTTCCTGCATGCTCTACAGCATCCCAGAGAAGACAACAAGCTTAGATTTATCTGTTGAAAAGAAATTCCCCTAAAAGATTTTCTAGATTGATGTCATGACTTAAGCAAAGAGGTGATGCAGAAGAAGCCAGAGAGAACAATAAAGGGGACACTAGAATTACTGGGAGAAAGAGGTAGAACCCAGTCTGTGTTAATCAAACTGTGGTCAAAGATGCCAAGAAATGAAGCTTTGAGGACTCTGCAATAGATCTTGTAGTGGAGATTGTGCATCAGTATATCTTGTACTGTATGCCTCTTTGCACTGTAGAGATGGTAAAGCCCCAAATTGCATTTTCTAGTTGTTGTTCAGGCAGTAAGTCACGTCCAGCTCTTTGTGACCCAATGGACTGCAGCATGCCAGGCTTCCCTGTCCTTCATCATCTCCCGGAGTTTTGCTCAAACTCATGTCCATTGAGTCGGTGATGCCATCCAACCATCTCACTTGCTGTTGTCCCCGCTCTTCCTGCCTTCAATCTTTCCCAGCATCAGGGTGCTTTCCAATCAGTGGGCTCTTCACATCAGTGACCAAAGTATTGGAGCTTCAGCTTCAGCTTCAGCATCAGTCTTTCCAATGAATACTCAGGGTTGATTTCCTTTAGTATTAATGGATTTGATCTCCTTGCAGTCCAAGAGACTCTCAAGAATTTTCTCCAGCACCACAGTTTGAAAGCATCAATTCTTCATCATCCAGCTTTCGTTATGGTCCAACTCTCACATCCATACACGATAATAGAACAACCATAGCTTTGACTATATGGGCCTCTGTCAGCGAAGATATGGACCTCTGTGTTTTAATAGACTGTCTAGATTTGTCATAGCTTTTCTTCTAATGTCATAGCCTTTTCTAGACTCCCTTGCAATTTGATTGTCGGTAAAAATTTGATTTGGCAAGCCAGATGTATATGTGTGGGATAGCAAAGGTGGGCACACGGTGGAGTTCAAACTTCTCTTGGTTCTGCAGTTCCTATTGACAGGCAGGGTCACATAAGCCATTGCTTTTATTTGTTAATATTAGCAAAGCATTAGTCACTAAACTATGATGTCAAGAAGGAAGACATGAAGCATCCATTTCATTAATGTCACACATTGTTTGGAGGATATACAGTTTCCTAAGTATGATAGGCTTTTGATATTATGATTCCTGATTCAAGTCACAGCAACACCGCTTTCCTCAAAACTACAGATAAGGCCGTGACAATTTGATGTCCTACTTTTGTGAAGTACAACTTTGTGAGACATTCCTAAGAAGTAATTTAAGAGTTAGGGAGTCTGGTATGGACGTGTACACATTGCTGTATTTAAGATGGATAACCAACAAGGACCTACTGTATAGCACAGGGAACTCTGCTCAATGTTATGTGGAAGCTTGGATAGGAGGGGAGTTTAAGGGGAGAACAGATACATGGATATGTATGGCTGCGTCCCTTCACTGTTCACATCACCTGAAACTATCACAACATCTTTAACCAGCTATACCTCAATACAAAATGAAAAATTCTTTTTTTTTTCTAAGAGCTTATGTCTTCTGCTCCCCTAGCCCTCCTAAAACATTTGATACCAGAATTTGTCACAGGCAGCAAGCACTGAGAGACAGGGCGGTCTGAGTTTCGTCATCCTCCTGACAGTTTGAAGACACTGATACCCTCATGACCATTAGAAAATGGACACTGGCCATCATGGCAAAAAGATATTCTAAGTAGCCCTTGTTCTTATTAATAAAATACCTACTGAAGATCCGTTTTTGACAGACTAAAAAACAGTCTGCTACAATAGACGATCATGGTAAAGAAGTATAAAAGTATAATAATCATGCGACGTCTAACTGTGCTGGAGAACTTAAAAAGACCAGGTTCAGGGCATAGTCAAAAAGCTGAGGTTTCTGAGACTGTCTTTATTCTTATCTATGATCATGTGAGTCACTGGATTAATTCAGATGCACCTTATCTTTATTGTGAAAAACAGTCCTTTATTTGGGAAAGAGAGGGGCACAGTATCATTCATGTGATAAGCCTCAACATAGTGAAATATCAAACAAATCCAAAGTGAGGAACACTCTACAAAATAACTAGCCTTCACTCCTCTAAAATATCAAATTCCTGAAAGACAATGACTGACAAACTGCTTTTAGTTAAAGGGGGCCATTGAGATATGAAAACTAAATGCAATGTGTTATCCTGAGTAGACCATGGATCAAGATAGATAATAATGCTATACATAAAGGACATTATTGGGCATTATTGGGAAAACTGGTGTTAGGGTCTGTGAACCAAATAATGGTATTAGATTAAATTTTATAAGCTTATAAATATTTTTACATTTATTAATTATAATTTGATTAAATTAGGTTAAGTAATCTTATTTTGATAATTGTACTAGAGTCATGTATGACACTGTTCTTATTGTTAGACAACACATACTGAGTACTTAGGAATAATGTGGCATGCAGATCTTCAATTTATTCTAAATTTGCTCAGAAATTATATATATATATATGTGCATATATGGAGAAAGCAATGGCACCCCACTCCAGTACTCTTGCCTGGAAAATCCCATGGACTGAGGAGCCTGGTAGGCTGCAGTCCATGGAGTCACTGAGAGTTGGACACGACTGAGTGACTTCACTTTCACTTTTCACTTTCATGCATTGGAGAAGGCAATGGCAACCCACTCCAGTGTTCTTGCCTGGAGAATCCCAGGGATGGGGGAGCCTGGTGGGCTGCCGTCTATGGGGTCACACAGAGTCAGACATGACTGAAGGGACTTAGCAGCAGCAGCAGCATGTGCATATATATGTGTATGCTCAGTTTTGAATGGCAATTAATATAAAAAAGATAAACCTAGTAATGATTGGCTTTTGATTCATAGAGCTTATTTTTATTATACCTTTATGCTATTTTAAATAAATAGTTATGTGATGCTTTTGTCTATTTAGGTATTCAAAAGCCCATAATTCATCATCCAGTATCAATAAAATTGACTGTTATGATGTTCAATGATAAATTAATACACAATATTTAAAATTAACCAATATAAGAAGGTATACTTTGGACTGAATAATTTTATTAATATTCCTAATCAGTACACTAAGAATATACAAATGTCTAAAATATTAAATAATCATGCCACAAATTAGTAAAAGAAGAAAATAGGGAATATAAATTTTAAAAATTTCTCAGTATTCCGCTAGAAAAAAATATTTATTAAACTTATTTTTCAGGTCAATTCGTTTCAGTTCAGTTGCTCAGTCGTGTTGGACTCTGTGATGCCATGAATTGCAGCACGCCAGGCCTCCCTGTCCATCACCAACTCCCAGAGTTCACTCAAACTCACATCATCGAGTTGGTGATGCCATCCAGCCATCTCATCCTCCGTCGTCCCCTTTTCCTCCTGCCCCCAATCCCTCCCAGCATCAGAGTCTTTTCCAATGAGTCAACTCTTCGCATCAGGTGGCCAAAGTATTGGAGTTTCAGATTTAGCATCATTCCTTCCAAAGAACAGCCAGGGCTGATCTCTAGAATGGACTGGTTGGATCTCCTTGCAGTCCATGGGACTCTCCAGAGTCTTCTCCAACACCACAGTTCAAAAGCATCAATTCTTCAGTGCTCAGCTTTCTTCACAGTCAAGTCTCACATCCATACATGACCACTGGAAAAACCATAGCCTTGACTAGATGGACCTTTGTTGGCAAAGTAATGTCTCTGCTTTTCAATATGCTATCTAGGTTGGTCATAACTTTCCTTCCAAGGAGTAAGTGTCTTTTAATTTCATGGCTGCAGTCACCATCTGCAGTGATTTTGGAACCCCCCAAAATAAAGTTTGCCACTGTTTCCACTGTTTCCCCATCTATTTCCCATGAAGTGAGGGGACCAGGTGCCAGTATTTGACAAACTATACTGGGACATTGAAACTTTTATTAATCCACAGTTTTATAAGTTTACTTCACATGTGATAAAATATCTTACATCATATTATTTCATTAAAAATGTTTGTAAAAAACATTTGTAATTATACTACCATGGTCGGAGTACATCATTAGTAAACATTTTAAGTACATAGTTGTGAAATAGTGAATATATAGTATATAAATATGCTTGCCATATTTTAGAAATATGGAAAGTTGTATTCTATTAGCTTAAAGTATTTTGAGTAAAAGAATAAACTCTGCAAAATGCTGAGGATGGTTATTGCCATAGGACCAAAGATAATGCTTTATGTAAAATCATTGTGTCTTAGGATAATTTTTTATTAACTTTTTAATTAACAATCATACCAACTTAGAAATATGGTAAAGAAACAAGTATGAAGAAATCAAAATGGAAATTATTTTATGCATTGGACTTCTAAACATTATCAAACAATTTTCCACATTTTTAACGTGATTATATTTTCTTTTTCTATGCCACATGCTTCAGTGTCTCTGAAAAAAGAATATACTCAAGCAAAAATATTGCCCCAAATCTCTAAAAATTAACTGGTTAGCAAATTAAATTTTCATGCTTTTTGATAGTCAAATAAAATAACCTAAAAAGAAAAGAAACTTTAGTCTTCCTCATTATTTAAAAAATAGTATGTAGTTATGCACGTTATGAGTAAAGTTTTGTATGTTGGTATTTTTAAGTCAAAACAATTCAGTGAGTATAATTTTTCCAATGTATTAAGTCTATTAAAAATTATTTTAATATATATTTATTTATTTTAATTGGAGGTTAATTACTTCACAATATTGTATTGGTTTTGCCATACATCAACGTGAATCCACCACGGGTATACACGTGTTCCCCATCCTGAACCCCGCTCCCTCCTCCCTCCCTGTACCATTCTTTCTATTAAAAATTACTATAGATAATAAAGATGGTTGTCTGTAGAATGTAATGGGTTAGAGAAACATAAAATCATGTAATAATGAATTTGTAGTCTTTCATTCCAGTGAGTCAGGTCTTAAAGTTCTAACAAGAAATGTCAAAGTTTAAGAAAACAGACACACACTGTTTGTTTTATTTTCCAATACTGAGTATATCTGAACCAGATCCCTTTCTTCTTACTCACTCTCCTTCTAAATGTCATTTTAAATAAAGTAGCACACCCATTTACTCGCCTTGTCCCACCTCCCTTTTTCAATTTCAGCTATAAAATATGTCATTTTCTGAAAAACATTTTCCCCATAGATAAAGCTTCTTGAATGGGTCCTTCATTATTTCAAAAGGGCAAATATATTAGCCTGAGCCTTATCATTTACAACTTTATTATTCATTTCAGAATGTCCTGAAAATGTGGTGACAAAATTAACAATTTCCTAAGAAATACTGGGAAATGTTTCAAGGGAATTTTATGTTTCCTTTTACACAAATAATATCCATAGGATTTTTTTTATGATGAAAGTCTGATAATTAAATATACTGCAGTCAAAAAAATGTTCCTGTACCTCAGATTCAAAAAGACTTTTAGAATTAGAAATGCTATATAGATTTTTATAATTAAAAGAAGGTTACTTCGTTGTTGATTTTCCATAGCTGTTAAGGTTTTATGCATATATGTATAGATATGAGTACCTAAGTGACTACCTACACACATACATGTAAATGTACAAGTGTATGCATATACAAATGTATCTGTGTCTTGTGTGTGTCAGTGTCTATCCAACAAAAGAAATTTGCTTTTTTCTGAAGACAGAATAGATACTTCATTCTTTAGAAAGTTCACTCCCTTTTCTTGGAAGGCCCTTCTCTATCATTCTCCATCCAGGAAACACAGTATAGCTGTGCTCCTAACCTAATAATACCATGCAGTAGAGCTGTTTTTTTTGGGGGGGGTGAGGGGCAGGGGAGGAGGGAGGTGGTGAGATGGGGAGGGGAGAACATGGCAACCCATTCCAGTATTCTTGCCTGGAGAATCCCCTTGGACGGGGGAAGCCTGATGGGCTGCAGTCCATGGGGTTGCAGAGAGTCGGACATGACTGACTGACTAAGCACAGCACAACACAGAGCTGTTTTTACCTGTCTTATCTTAATGCCTTATGTTGGTTCCTAGAAGATATGAGCTTGATTTTTTCCATCTTATTTACTTCAGTGTGTCTCATAATTGGTAGCTGCTGAAAAACTATTTACAATATGGTTGAGCAATATGGTTGATGCTCATGTCATTCAAAGTGCCTTATTTGTTTATCATCTTGACTTGATAACAGGTTTGTAGGTTGTTTGATAAAATGTTCTCACAGATGTTGGGAGGCATGTGCTCTATAAACCCCCATGTAAGGGAGATCTATAAATATTTTTTATTTATTCCACTGATTTTGTAGCTTAGTTAAGGAAGCATATAATATAGCTTCAAGCAATGTGATACACTGGAGCATCATAAGAAGAGTTTGAGCTTCATCTCAGTTTTTTTCATGAGCACAATAAAATAATAATGTCTACCTCACAAGTTTTGCAAAAGAAAAGTGAAGTGATGCATGTAAAATATTTGGCAAAAAAGACGTGCATAATAAGGCCATAATAATAATAATAATAAAAGGAACTTATATTTTAATAAATAAAGAAACTCTGCTCTATGCAAAAGAACCTGAAAACTGTTTCTGCAACACCCCTTATAGGCAGAGTGACTTTGGGTCTCCTTTTTTTTCCTGAACTTAAGAATTTATATATTTCATAATTTGTATTTTGCTAATACAGAAATTTGGGTTCCATAGCTTAAAATATCTTGAGTATAAGAACAGATTGCAAATGTGGAGAATGGTGTTATTGATATAGGGCTGAAGAATATATCTCACATAAAATCATCATGCCTTAGAATAATTCCTTCCTATTAATTTTCTAAATTAACCACTCTACCAAGGTAGAAACAAGGGGGAAAAAAAAGAGAATGAAGAAATCAAGATGCTTATCATTTTATGCATTTGACCTCCAAGTATTGTAAAAGCATTTGTCACTGTCGTATAATTATTGATTTATTAATATTGTTCATTTTCACTCGAGAAATTTTCTAGTTTGAAAAATGAATTATATTAAGAACCTACTCCAGGGGCGGTCCTAAGATGGTGGAGGAATAGGATGGGGAGACCACTTTCTCCCCCACAAATTCATCAAAAGATCATTTGAATGCTGAACAACTTCCACAAAACAACTTCTGAACACTGGCGGAGGACACCAGGCATCCAGAAAGGCATTCCATTCTCTTTGAAAGGAGGTCACCTCTATCTCCTTCTTCCCCCTTCTCTTTTCTACTTAACTCTGTGAACCTCTCTGGGTGTCCCTTACTGTGGAGAATCTTTTCACTATTAACCTAGATGTTTTATCATCAGGGCTGTATGGATGGAGAAGTCTTGAGGCTCCTGTAAGAATAAGACTGAAAGTCAGAGGTAGGAGGCTTAAATCCAAAACTTGAAAACACCAGAAAACTCCTGACTCAAGGGAACATTAATTGAGAAGAGCTCATCCAAAAGCCTCCATAAGCTACACTGAAACCAAGTTTCATCCAAGAGCCAACACGTTTCAGAGCAAGACGTACCACACTAATTCTCCAGCAACACAGGAACATAACCCTGAGCATTAAAATACAGGTGGCCCAAAGTCACACCAAACCCATAGACACCTCAAAGCTCACTATGTGACACTTTATTGCACTCCAGAGAGAAGAGATCCAGCTCCACCCACCAGAACACAGACACAAGCTTCCCTAACCAGGAAACCTTGACAAGCCACTTGTCCAACCCCACTCACAGGGAGCAACCCCCGTGATAAAAAGGAACCACACACTTTCAGCATACAGAAAGGCCACCCAAACACAGCAATCTAAACAAAATGAAAAGGCAGAGAAATATTCAGCAGGTAAAAGAACATGATAAATGCCCACCAAACCAAACAAAAGAGGAGGAGATAGGGAGTCTACCTGAAAACAATTCAGAATAATGATAGCAAAGATGATCCAAAATCTTGAAAACAAAATGGAGTTTCAGATAAATAGACTGGAGACAAGGATTCAGAAGATGCAAGAAATGTTTAACAGGACCTAAAGAAATAAAAAAAGAGTCAATTGATAATGAATAATGCAATGACTGAGATCAAAAGCACTCTGGAGGGTACCAACAGTAGAATAACTGAGGCTGAAGATAAGCGAGGTGGAAGATAGAATGGTGGAAATAAATGAAGCAGAGAGGAAAAATGAAAAAAAGAATTACAAGAAATGAGGACAACCTCAGAGACCTCTGGGACAATGTTAAATGCACCAACATTCGAATCATAGGAGTCCCAGAAGAAGAAGAAGACAAAAACAAGGCCTTGAGAAAATACTTGAGGAGATAATAGTTGAAAATGTCCCTAAAATGGGGATGGAAATAGCCACCCAAGTCCAAGAAACCCAGAGATTTCCAAACAGGATAAACCCAAGGCAAAACACCCCAAGACACATATCAATCAAATTAACGAAAATCAAACACAAACAGCAAATATTAAAGGCAGCAAGGGAAAAGCAACAAATAACACACAAGGGGATTCCCATAAGGATAACAGCTGATCTTTCAATAGAAACTCTTCAGGCCAGAAGGAAATGGCAAGACATACTTAAAGTGATTAAAGAGAAAAACCTACAACCCATTACTATACCCAGCAGGTATCTCATTAAAATATGAAGGAACGATCAAAAGCTTTACAGATAAGCAAAAGCTGAGAGAATTCAGCACCACCAAACCAGCTCTTCAACAAATGCTAAATGATCTTCTCTAGACATGAAACGCAGAAAAGGCTTGGAAACTCGAACCCAAAACAATAAAGTAAATGGCATCAGGATCATACTTATCAATAATTACGTTAAATGTAAATGGGTTGAATGCCCCAACCAAAAGACAAACACTGGATGAAAAGAAACAAAAACAAGACCCTGTATATGTTGTCTACAAGAGACCTACTTCAAACCAAGGGACACATGCAGACTGAAAGTGAAGGGCTAGAAAAAGATATTTCACGCAAATGGAGACCAAAAGAAAGCAGGAGTAGCAATACTCATATCAGATAAAAGAGACTTTGAAGTAAAGTCTGTGAAAAAAGACAAAGAAGGGCACTACATAATGATCAAAGGATCAATCGAGAAGAAGATATAACAGTTATAAATATATATGCACCCAACATAGGAGCACCACAATATGTAAGGCAAATGCTACCAAGTATGAAAGGGGAAATTAACAATAACACAATAATAGTGGGAGACTTTAATACCTCACTCACACCTATGGATAGATCAACTAAACAGAAAATTAGCAAGGAAACACAAACTTTAAATGATACAATGGACCAGTTAGACTTAATTGATATCTATAGGACATTTCACCTAAAACAATGAATTTCACCTTTTCCTCAAGTGCACACGAACCTTCTCCAGGATAGATCATATTCTGGGCCATAAATCTAGCCTTGGTAAATTCAAAATAATTGAAATTATTTTAAGTATCATTTCTGATCACAATGCAGTAAGATTAGATATCAACTACAGGAAAAAAAACAAAACTATTAAAAATACAAACATAAGGAGGCTAAACAACACACTTCTGAATAACTAACAAATCACAGAAGAAATAAAAAAAGAAATCAACATATGCATAGAATTGAATGAAAATTAAAATACAATAACCCCAAACCTATGGGATTCAGTAAAAGCAATGCTAAGGGGAAGGTTCATAGCAATACAAGCTAACCTTAAGAAACAAGAGAAAAATCAAATAAATACCTTAACTTTACACCTAAAGCAACTAGGAAAAAAAGAAATGGAGAACCCCACGATCACTACAAGGAAAGAAAGACATCATAAAAATTAGGGCAGAAATAAATGAAAAAGAAACAAAGGAGACCATAGCAAAAATCAGCAAAGCTAAACGATGGTTCTTTGAGGAGATAAATAAAATAGACAAACTATTAGTCAGACTCATCAAGAAACAAAGGGAAAAGAATCAAATCAACAAAATTAGAAATAAAAATGGAGAAATCACAACAGACAACACAGAAATACAAAGAATCATAAGAGACTACTATCAGCAAATATATGCCAATAAAATGGAGAACATGGAAGAAATGAACAAATTCTTAAAAAAGTATAACCTTCCAAAACTGAACCAGGAAGAAATAGAAAATCTGAGCAGACCCATCACAAGCCTGGAAATCGAAACTTTTCATGGTAATAAAAAAAAAACTTCCAAAAAACAAAAGCCCAGGTCCACATGGCTTCACAGGTGAATTCTGTCAAAAATTTAGAGAAGAGCTCACTTACTCAAACTCTTCCAGAGAACTGAAGAGGAAGGTAAACTACCAAAATCATTCTTTGAGGCCACCATCACCCTAATACCAAAACCAGACAAAGATGCCAGAAAAAAGAAAACCACAGGACAATAACATTGATGAACTCTGATGCAAAACCCCTCAACAAAATTCTAGCACAGAATCCAACAACATGTTAAAAAGATCATACATCATGACCAAGTGGGCTTTATCCCAGGAATGCAAGGATTCTTCAATATTTGCAAATCAATCAATGTGATACACCACATTAACAAATTGAAAGATTAAAAATCATATGATTATCTCAATAGAAACAGAGAAAGCCTTTGACAAAATTCAACATCCATTTATGATAAAAACCCTCCAGAAAGTAGGCTATAAGGAACATACCTCAACATAACAAAAGCTATATATGACAACCCACAAAAA
Organism: Ovis canadensis; assembly: GCF_042477335.2. Classification (NCBI taxonomy): domain Eukaryota; kingdom Metazoa; phylum Chordata; class Mammalia; order Artiodactyla; family Bovidae; genus Ovis; species Ovis canadensis. The sequence continues at coordinate 126,463,743 of NC_091247.1, read as the reverse complement.
CATCCTCAATGATGAAAAATTGAAAGTGTTTCCCCTAGTCAGGAATAAGACAGGGTGCCCACTCTCACCACTAGTATTCAACATAGTTTTGGAAGTTTTAGCCACAGCAATCAATGAAGAAAAAGGAATAAAAGGAATACAGATTGGGAAAATAGAAGTAAAACTCTCACTGTTTGCAGATGACATGATCCTCTACATAGAAAACCCTAAAGACACCACCAGAAAGATACTAGAGCTAATTGTTGAATATATTAAAGTTACAGGATATAAAATCAACACACAGAAATCTCTTGTATTCCTATACACTAACAATGCAAAGAGTTGACTCATTGGAAAAGACTCTGATGCTGGGAGGGGTTGGGGTCAGGAGGAGAAGGGGATGATAGAGGATGAGATGGCTGGATGGCATCACCAACTCGATGGACATGAGTTTGGGTAAACTCCAGGAGTTGATGATGGACAAGGAGGCCTGGCATGCTGCAATTCATGGGATCGCAAAGAGTCTGACATGACTGAGCGACTGAATTGAACTGAACTGAACAATGTGAAAACAGAAAGAGAAATTAAGGAAACAATTCCATTCACCATTGCAACAAAAAGAATAAAATACTTAGGAATAAATCTACCTAAAGAAATAAAAGACCTAAATATAAAAACTATAAAATACTGATGAAAGAAGCCAAAGAGGACACAAATAGATGGAGAAATATACCATATTCATGGATCAGAAGAATCAATATAGAGAAAATGAGTATATTACCCAAAGCAATCTATAGATTCAATGCAATCCCTATCAAGCTACCAATGGTATTTTTTCAGAGGACTAGAACAAATAATTTTACAATTTGTATGGGAATACAAAAAATACCTTGAATAGCCAAAGCAGTCTTGAGAAAGAATGGAACTGGATGAATCAACCTGTCTGACTTCAAAGCTACAGTCATCAAGATTGTATTGTACCAGCACAAAGACAGAAATATAGATCAATGGAACAAAACAGAAAGCCCAGAGATAAATTGATGTGCCTATGGACACCTTATCTTTGACAAAGGAGGCAAGAGTATACAATGGAGAAAAGACAATCTCTTTAACAAGTGGTGCTGGGAAAACTGGTCAACCACTTGGAAAAGAATGAATCTAGAACATTTTCTAACACCATACACAAAAATAAACCCAAAATGGACTAAAGATCTAAATGTAAGTCCAGAAACTATAAAACTCCTAGAGGCAAAACACTCTCTCACATAAATCATAGCAGGATCCTCTATGACACACCTCCCAGAGTAATGGAAATAAAAGCAAAAATAAACAGATGGGACCTAGTTAAACTTAAATGCTTTCACACAATGAAGGAATGTATAAGCAAGGTGAAAAGACAGCCTTCAGAATGGGAGAAAATAATAGCAAATGAAGCAACTGACAAAGAATTAATCTCAAAAATAAACAAGCAGCTCCTGCAGCTCAATTCCAGAAAAATAAATAACCAAATCAAAACATGAGCAAAGAACTAGCCGATATTTCTCCAAAGAAGACATACAGATGGCTAACAAACACATGAAAAGATGCTCAACATCACTCATTATCAGAGAAATGCAAATCAAAACCACAATGAGGTACCCTCTCATGCCAGTTACAATGGCTACAAATCAAAAAGTCTAGAAGCAATAAATGCTGGAGAGGGTGTGGAGAAAAGGGAACCCTCTTACACTGTTAGTGGAAATGCAAACTAGTACAGCGACTATGGAGAACAGTGTGGAGATTCCTTAAAAAACTGGAAATAGAACTGCCATACGACCCAGCAATCCCACTACTGTGCATATACACTGAGGATAGTAAAATTGAAAGAGACACGTGTACCCCAATGTTCATTGTAGCACTGTTTATAATAGCCAGGACATGGAAGCAACCTAGATGTCCATCAGCAGACGAATGGATAAGAAAGCTGTGGTACATATACACAATGGAATATTACTCAGCCATTAAAAAGAATGACTTTGAATCAGTTCTAATGAGGTGAATGAAACTGGAGCCTATTATACAGAGTGAAGTAATTCAGAGAGAAGAACACCAACACAGTATATTAATGCATATATATGTAATTTAAAAAGAAGGTAACAATGACCCTATATGTGAGACACCAAAAGAGAAACAGATGTAAAGAACAGACTTTTGGACTCTATGGGAGAAGGTGAGGGTGGGATGATTTGAGAGAGTAGCATTTAAAAATGCATATTTAGTTCAGTCACTCAGTCGTGTCTGACTCTTTGCGACCCCATGATTTGCAACATGCCAGGACGCCCTGTCCATCACCAACTCCCAGAGTTCACTCAGACTCACGTCCATTGAGTCAGTGATGTCATCCAGCCATCTCATCCTCTGTCGTCCCCTTCTCCTCCTGCTCCCAATCCCTCCCAGCATCAGAGTCTTTTCCAATGGGTCAACTCTTCACATGAGGTGGCCAAAGTACTGGAGTTTCAGCTTCAGCATCATTCCCTTCAAAGAAATCCCAGGGCTGATCTCCTTCAGAATGGACTGGTTGGATCTCCTTGAAGTCCAAGAGACTCTCAAGAGTCTTCTCCAACACCACACTTCAAAGGCATCAATTATTTGGCGCTCAGCCTTCTTCACAGTCCAGCTCTAACATCCATACGTGAGTACTGGAAAAACAATAGCCTTGACTAGATGGACCTTTGTTGGCAAAGTAATGTATCTGCTTTTAAATATGTTATCTAGGTTGGTCATAACTTTCCTTCCAAGGAGTAAGTGTCTTTTAATTTCATGGTTGCAATCACCATCTAGTGGTTTTGGAGCCCCCCAAAATAAAGTCTGACACTGTTTCCTCTGTTTCCCTATCTATTTCCCATGAAGTGATGGGACCAGATGCCATGGTCTTCATTTTCTGAATGTTGAGCTTTAAGCCAACTTTTTCACTCTCCTCTTTCACTTTCATCAAGAGGCTTTTTAGTTCCTCTTCACTTTCTGCCATAAGGGTAGTGTCATCTCCATATCTGAGGTTATTGATATTTCTCCTGGCAATCTTGATTCCAGCTTGTGCTTCTTCCAGCTCAGCGTTTCTCATGGGCTTGATAAAGGACAGAAGTGGTATGGACCAAACAGAAGCAGAAGATATTAAAAAGAGGTGGCAAGAATACACAGAAAAATTATACAGAAAAGATTTTCATGACCAAGATAATCACGATGGTGTGATCACTCACCTAGAGCCAGACATCCTGGATTGTGAAGTCAAGTGGGCCTTATAAAGCATCACTATGAACAAAGCTAGTGGAGGTGATGAAATTTCAGTTGAGCTATTTCAAATCCTGAAAGATGATACTGTGAAAGTGCTGCACTCAATATGCCAGCAAATTTGCAAAACTCAGCAGTGGCCACAGGACTGGAAAAGTCAGTTTTCATTCCAATCCTAAAGAAAGGCAATGCCAAAGAATGCTCAAACTACCACACAATTGCACTCATCTCACATGCTAGTAAAGTAATGCTCAAAATTCTCCAAGCCAGGCTTCAGCAATACATGACCAATGAAATCCCAGAGGTTCAAGCTGGTTTTGGAAAAGGCAGAGGAACTGGAGTTCAAATTGCCAACATCTGCTGGATCATGGAAAAAGCAAGAGAGTTCCAGAAAAACATCTATTTCTGCTTTATTGACTATGCCAAAGCCTTTGACTGTGTGGATCACAATAAACTGTGAAAAATTCTGAAAGAGATGGGAATACTGGACCACCTGACCTGCCTCTTGAGAAACCTATATGCAGATCAGGAAGCAACAGTTAGAAGTGGACATGGAACAACAGACTGTTTTCAAATAGGAAAAGGAGTACGTCAAAGCTGCATGTTGTCACCCTGCTTATTAAACTTATATGCAGAGTATATCATGATAAACATGCATATTGCCATATGTGAAATAGATCACCAGTCCAGGTTCGATGCATGAGATAGGGTGCTCAAGGATGGTGCACTGGGATGACACTGAGGGAAGGGATGAAGAGAGAGGTGGGAGGGAGGTTCAGGGTTGGGGAACAAATGTACACCCATGGCTGATTCATGTCAATGTATGGAAAAAGCCACTACAATATTTAAAGTAATTAGCCTCCAATTGTAAAGTAATGCTCAAAATTCTCCAAGCCAGGCTTCAGCAATATGTGAATGGTGAACTTTCAGATGTTCAAGCTGGTTTTAGAAAAGGCAGAGGAACCAGAGATCAAATTGCCAACATCCACTGGATCATGGAAAAAGCAAGAGAGTTCCAGAAAAACATCTACTTCTGCTTTATTGACTATGCGACTATGCCAAAGCCTTTGACTGTGTGGATCACAATAAAAAAATAAAAAATAAAAAAAAATAAAATAAATGAATTTTAAAAAAAGACCTTACTCCTAGTCTTTCTTCATGCCTCCTTTATATTTAAAGGTGTTTTTAAGCCATCCAAAAATTATAAAACAGGCAACTTTTCCAATAAGCCAAGTGGTCAAGTATTACTGCTTACTTCTTTCTTCTCCTTAGGAAAAAATGAACAACGTTTTAGGTTGTGTCATAGGAAAATATCTTACTGTATTTTAGATATAATTATATTCTTCCTTTTTTCTTTAAATGTAATCTTTAAAAAATGTACATGCCTCTATATTTTAATGTTGATATCACATAATTTCACAACATAGGTTGAGGTGAGGTGAAGTCACTCAGTAGTGTCCGACTCTTTGCAACCCCATGGACTGTAACCTACTAGGCTTCTCTGTCCAGGGGATTCTCCAGGCAAGAATAGTAGAGTGGATTGCCATTTCCTTCTCCAGAGGATCTTCCCGACCCAAGGATCGAACCCGGGTTTCCCGCATTGGAGGCAGACGCTTTAACCTCTGAGTGCTTACTACAAAACTGAAACTAAAGGGCTTTGTACTTAAAGTTTTCAGGCTTGATTTTTCAGGAAAACTACAAATTGAATTAACAAACTGAAAAAAAAAAAGCATAAGTAAACAAACAAGATATAACTAAATAAGAAATGTCTAAAAAAGAAAACCTACTTAAAAAATGTCTGTAAAATGGTACCTAAGATGAATAGGAATAGAACATGAATATTAATTATTTTCAATATGAAGTTTGAATGTTTACCAGCTCAGTTCAGTTCAGTCTCCCAGTCATGTCTGACTAAGACCCTATGAACTGCAGCACATCAGGCTTCTCTGTCCACCACCAACTCCTGGAGTTTAGCCTCATGCAGATCGAGTAGGTGATGCCATACCACCATCTCATCCCCTGTCTTCCACTTCTCCTCCTGCATTCAATATTTCCCCGCATCAGGGTCTTTTCTAATGAGTCAGTTCTTTGCAACAGGTGGCCAAACTATTGGAGTTTCAGCTTCAGCATCAGTCCTTCCAATGACTATTCAGGACTGATTTCCTTTAGGATTGACTTGTTGGATCTCCTTGCAGTCCAAGAGACTCTCAAGAGCCTTCTCCAACATCACAATTCAAAAGCATCAGTTCTTCAGTACTCAGCTTTCCTTAGGTCCAACTCTCAAATCCATACATGACTATTGGAAAAACCAAAGTTTTGACTAGATGGACATTTGTTAGCAAAGTAATGTTTCTGCTTCTTAATATGCTATCTAGGTTGATTATAGCTTTTCTTCCAAGGAGCAAGCATCTTTTAATTTCATGGCTGCAGTCACAATCTGCAGTGACTTTGGAGCCCCAGAAAATAAAATCTCTGTTTTCATTGTTTCCCCATCTATTTGCCACGAAGTGATGGTACTGGATGCCATGATCTTTGTTTTTTGAATGTTAAGTCTTAAGCCAGCTTTTTCATCCTCCTGTTTCACTTTCATCAAGAAGCTCATTAGTTCTTAGTTTTCTGCCATAAGGGTGGTGACATCTGCATATCTGAGGTTATTGATATTTTTCCTGGCAATCTTGATTCCAGCTTGTGCTTCTTTCAGCCCAGCATTTTGTATTATATACTCTGCATAGAAGTTAGATAAGCAGGGTGACAATATACAGCCTTGTTGTACTCCCTTCTTAATTTGAAGCCAGTCCATTGTTCCATGTCATGTTCAAATTGTTGCTTCTTGACCTGCATACAGATTTCTCGGGAGGCAGGTCAAGTGGTCTGGTATTCCCAGCTCTTTCAGAATTTTCCTCAGTTTGTTGTCACCCACACAGTCAAAGGCTTTGGTGTAGTCAATAAAGCAGAAGTAAATATCTTCTGGAACTCTCTAGCTTTATTGATGATCCAACAGTTGTTGACAATTTGATCTCTGGTTCCTCTGCCTTTTCTAAATCCAACTTGAACATCTGGAAGTTCATTATTCATGTACTTTTGAAGCCTGGCTTGGAGAATTTTGAGCATTACTTTGCTAGCGTGTGAGATGAGTGCAATTGTGCAGTAGTTTGAACAGTCTTTGGCATTGCCTTTCTTTCGGATTGGAATGAATACTCACCTTTTCCAGTGCTGGCCACTGCTGAGTTTTCCAAATTTGCTAGCATATTGAGTACAAAACTTTCACAGCATCATCTTTTAGGATTTGAGATAGCTCAACTGGAATTTAATCACTTCCACAAGCTTTGTTCTTATTGTTGCTTCCTATGGCCCACTTGACTTCACATTCTAGGATGTCTGGCTCTAGGTGAGTGATTGTACCATTGTGGCTATCTGGGTCATGAAGATCTTTTTTGTATAGTTCTTCTGTGTATTGTTGCTACCTCTTCTTAATATCTTCTGCTTCTGTTAGGTCCCTACCATTTCTGTCCTTTATTGAGCCCATCTTTTTATAAAATGTTCCCTTGATATCTCTAATTTTCCTGAAGAGATCTCTAGTCTTTTCCATTCTATTGTTTTCCTCTATTTCTTTGCAGTAATCACTGAGAAAGGCTTTCTTATCTCTCCTTGTATTCTTTGGAACTCTGCATTCAAATGGGTATATCTTCCCTTTTCTCCTTTGCCTTTAGCTTCTCTTCTTCTCAACTATTTTTAAGGCCTCCTCAAACAACCATTTTGCCATTCTTTTTCTCTGGGGATGGTCTTGATCACTGCCTCCTGTACAATGTCACGATCCTCTGTCCATAGTTCTTCAGGCTCTCTGTCTATCAAATCTAATCCCTTGAATCTATTTGTCACTTCCACTGTATAATTTTGAGGATTTGATTTAGGTCATACCTGAATGGTGTAGTGGTTTCCCCTAGTTTCTTCTATTTAAGTCTGATTTTTGCAGTAAGAAGTTCATGATCTGATCCATAGTCAGCTCCTGGTATTGTTATATCTGACTTTATAGAGCTTCTCCTTCTTCTGCTGCAAAGAATATAATCAATCTGATTTCAGTATTGACCAACTGGTGATGTCCATGTGTAGAGTCGTCTCTTGTGTTGTTGGAAGAGTGTGTTTGCTATAACCAGTGCTTTCTCTTGGCAAAACTCTGTTAGTCTTTGCTCTGTTTCATTTTGTACTCCAACACTAAACCTGCCTGTTACTCCAGGTATCTCTTGAATTCCTATTTTTGCATTCCAGTCCCTTATGATGAAAAGAACATCTTTTTTTTTTTTTTTTGGTGCTATTCTAGAAGGTCTTGTATGTCATCATAGAACTGTTCAGCTTCTTTGCCATTAGTGGTTGGGACATAGAGTTGGATCAGTGTGATATTGAACGGTTTGCCTTGGAAACAAACAGAGATCTTCCTGTAATTTTTGAGATTGCACACAAGTACTGACTTGCACACAAGTATTTCAGACTCTTTTGTTGACTATGAGAGCTACTCCATTTTTCCTAAGGGATTCTTGCCCACAGTAGTAGATATAACAGTCATGAATTAAATTCACCCATTCCTTTCCATTTTATTTCCCTGATTCCTAAAATGTCCATGCTCACTCTTGCCATCTCCTGTTTGACCACTTCCAATTTACCTTGATTCATGGACCTAACATTCCAGGTTCCTATGCAATATTGTTTTTACAGCATCAGACTTTACATCCATCACCTTCATATCAGAACTGGGTGTTGTTTTTGGTTTGGTTCCTTCTCTTCATTCTTTCTGGAGTTATTTCTCCACTCTTCTCTAGTAGCATATTGGGCACCTTCTGACCTGGGGATTTCATCTTTTTTGTGTCATGTGTTATGGGGAGTGTCATATCTTTTTATCTTTTCCTGTTTATGGGGTTCTCAAGAAAAGAATACTGAAGTGGTTTGCCATTCCCTTCTCCAATGGACCACGTTTTGTCAGAACTCTCCACCATGACCTGTCAGTCTTGGGTAGCCCTACATGATATGGCTCATAGTTTCATTGAGTTAGACAAGGCTGTGGTCCATGTGATCAGTTTGGTTAGTTTTCTGTGATTGTGGTTTTTATTTCATCTGCCCTCTGATGTATAACAGGCTTGTGGAAGCTTCCTACTGGGAGAGACTGACTGAGGGCGAATCTGGGTATTGTTTAGATGGGCGGGGCTATGCTCAATAAAACTTTAATCCAATTTTCTCTTGATGGGTGGGGGGGTTGTATTCCCTCCCTATTTTTTTGGCCTGAGGCCTAACTATGGTAGGGTAATGAGGGTAATTGCCTGTCATTAAAGGGTAAGCCTGCTTTCCAGCATTTGGGGCTTCTTGTCACTTTCACTGTGCTTAGTTTGCATTGCACTGGGTTGTCACAGTGTGAACTTTTGCCGAAATGGGCTTCTGATGAGCTTTGTCTCCACCTCATGGATGCAGAGCCAAGGTTGCTTCAGCCAGGTTACATCCCGATCATAGCACCAGATATGTCAGGAGAGGGTGAAATTTCCTCAGTTCTGTCTCACCACAACAAAACTTTAAATGGTGGACCACAGTTATCGCTCTGTTACAGCTCAGAGTTTTATTCAACAAACAAAGGATAATATGCCTTCGAGGCATGAGGGAGAGCATACCCCAAAGGAAAAGGTGTATGTACATTTACTCATGACTCCTCTTAAACATCTTCAGTTCAGTTCAAATCAGTTGCTAAGTCGTGTCCGACTCTTTGAGACACCGTGAATCATAGCACGCCAGGCCTCCCTGTCCATCACCAACTCTGAAGTCTACTCAAACTCATGTCCATTGAGTCGGTGATGCCATTCAGCCATCTCATTCTCTGTCATCCCCTTCTTCTCCTGCTGCCAATCCCTCCCAGCATCAGAGTCTTTTCCAATAAGTCAACTCTTCACATGAGGTGGCCAGAGTATTCAGCTTCAACATCAGTCCTTCCAATGAACACTCATGACTGATCCCCTTTAGGATGGACTGGTTGGATCTCCTTGTAGTCCATGGGACTCTTCTCCAACACCACAGTTCATAAGCATCAATTCTTCAGTGCTCAGCTTTCTTCACAGTCCAACTCTCACATCCATAAATGACCGCCGGAAAAAGCATAGCCTTAACTAGATGGACCTTGTTGGCAAAAAATATCTCTGCTTTTCAATATGCTATCTAGGTTGGTCATAACTTTCCTTCCAAGGAGTAAGCATGTCTTAATTTCATGACTGCAGTCACCATCTGCAGTGACTTTGGAGCCCCAAAAAATAAAGTCTGACACTGTTTCCACTATTTCTCCATCTATTTCCCATGAAGTGATGGGACAAGATGCCATGATCTTCGTTTTCTGAATGTTGAGCTTTAAGCCAACTTTTTCACTCTCCTCTTTCACTTTCATCAAGAGGCTTTTTAGTTCCTCTCCACTTTCTGCCATAAGTGTGGTGTCATCTGCATATCTGAGGTTATTGACATTTCTCCCTGCAATCTTGATTCCAGCTTGTGCTTCTTCCAGCCCAGGGTTTCTCATGATGTACTCTGCATAGAAGTTGAATAAACAGGGTGACAATATACAGCCTTGACGTCCTCCTTTTCCTATTTGGAACCAGTCTGTTGTTCTACGTCCAGTTCTACCTGTTGCTTCCTGACCTGCATATAGGTTTCTCAAGAGGCAGGTCAGGTGGTCTGGTATTCCCACCTCTGTCAGAATTTTCCACAGTTTATTGTGATCCACACAGTCAAAGGCTTTGGCATAGTCAATAAAGCAAAAATAGATGCTTTTCTGGAACTCCCTTGCTTTTTCCATGATCCCGTGGGTGTTGACAATTTGATCTCTGGTTTCTCTACCTTTTCCAAAACCACTCTGAACATCTGGGAGTTCACAGTTCACATATTGCTGAAGCCTGGCTTGGAGAATTTTGAGCATTACTTTACTAGCATGTGAGATGAGTGCAATTGTGTGGTAGTTTGAGCATTCTTTGGCATTGCTTTTCTTTGGGATTGGAATGAAAATTGACCTTTTCCAGTCCCGTGGCCACTGCTGAGTGTTCCAAATTTGCTGGCATATTGAGTGCAGCACTTTCACAGCATCATCCTCCAGGATTTGAAATAGCTCAACTGGAATTCCATCACTTCCACTAACTTTGTTCATAGTGACGCTTTCTAAGGCCCACTTGACTTCAGATTCCAGGATGTCTGGCTCTAGGTGAGTGATCACATCATCCTGATTATCTGGGTTGTGAAGTTCCTTTTTGTACAGTTCTGTGTATTCTTGCCACTTCTTCTTAATATTTTCTGCTTCTGTTTGATCCATACCATTTCTGTCCTTTATTGAGCCCATCTTTTCATGCAATGTTCCCTTGGTATATCTAATTTTCCTGAAGAGATCTCTAGCCTTTCCCATTCTGTTGTTTTACTCTATTTCTTTGCATTGATCTCTGAGGAAGGCTTTCTTATCTCTCCTTGCTATTCTTTGGAACTCTGCATTGAGATGCTTATATCTTTCCTTTCTCCTTTGCTTTTCGCTTCTCTTCTTTTCACAGCTATTTGTAAGGCCTCCTCAGACAGCCATTTTGCTATTTTTATTTATTTTTCTTGGGGGTGGTCTTGATCCCTGTCTCCTGTACAATGTCATGAACCTCTGTCCATAGTTCATCATGCACTCTATCTTATCAGATCTAGTCCCTTAAATCTATTTCTCACTTCCACTGTATAATCATAAGGGATTTGATTTAGGTCATACCTGTATGGTCTAGTGATTTCCCCACTTTTTCAATTTCAATCTGAATTTGGCAATAAGGAGTTCATGATCTGAGCCACAGTCAGCTGCTGGTCTTGTTTTTGTTGACTGTATAGAGCTTCTCTATCTTTGGCTACAAAGAATATAATCAATCTGATTTCAGTGTTGACCATCTGGTGATGTCCATGTGTAGTCTTCTCTTGTGTTGTTGGAATATGGTGTTTGCTATGACTAGTCCATTCTCTTGGCAAAACTCTATTAGCCTTTGCCCTGCTTCATTCTGTACTCCAATGTCAAATTTTCCTGTTACTCCAGGTGTTTCTTGACTTCCTATTTTGTATTCCAGTCCCCTATAATGAAACCTCTTACAAAGATATAAAGGCATATATTCATACGTTTAGCCAATAATTTTTTTGAAATGTCATGTTTACATGAAAACAGGTATTTATAGAAAATAAGTGTTTATATAAAATAGCTCTGAAAATCTAGAATTCAGTGACTGTACAATTAGTAAGACCCTCTTTGAGAAGTAAATCTGTTTTAATATAGGAAACAGACTAGGCTTTATATCATATTTTGCTTATTTGCTGCTCCTGTAACTCCCAATCAGGGATAACAATATTTGCTCATCTTGACCCAAAAAATCTAGCATCAAGGTAAGAGAAATGGAAGTGGCTAGTTTCTGCAGGGTATTCCTTTGATCTTGATGGTAAAATGTTAATGCCTTATCCTTGGCTATCTATAATACTTGACTTTTATAAAGCCATATTGCTTTAATGAAGTTAACAAGAAGGTCCAAGTAATTATTTTCCCTTCTATTTTTCTGTATTCTACACATTTGGAGTAAAACACCTCTAGTGTGTCCAGAGAAGAAATAATAATATCTGTGAAAATCGAGAAATAGCTCACTTGCTTAATGGTAGACACTTCTGCAACTAAGCACTTTCTTTACACTGCTCGGTGTTTGTTTTTTCTCTAATTGGTTCCATCACTTGATCCCAAATGGATATTTGCTTGGCTAGAAATCATCTTATGTTTAAAATGATAATCCTTCACATAGTCCCTAGATTAATTAAAAAAAATTACTTGGTTACTTATACAGAGCTAATGTATGTGTTTTCTTCCTCTGTCAAGGATGGAGAATATTGGTAATTTCAGAGGATTTTTGAACTTCACAGTAGAGCAAAATCTAAATGGCATTCCTATTGGGAATATGATTGGTCATAGGATGGAAGCAGGTGGTAGGAGAGAATTACCAAATGGAGAGCAGAGAGAAGCCAGAGACAACCCACTTTATCTGATTGAGACTTTGTGTGTGCTAAGTTGCTTCAGTTGTGTCTGACTCTTTGCAGCTCTGGACTGTAGGCCAACAGGCTCTTCTGTCCAAGGGATACTCCAGGCAAGAGTACTGGAATGGGTTATCATTCCCTTCTCCAGGGGATCTTCCCAACCCAGGGATTGACCCTGCACTTCCAGTGTCTCCTGCATTTCAAGCAGATTCTTTACTGCTAAGCCATCGGGGAAGCCTGGACAGATTGTGGTTTTAGTAGTGGAACTTTGTTGAACACATGCCTAATAGACATTTGTTCACCTTTCTGGCTCACAGAAACTGTATAGAATCTGCCAGTTTCTTGAAATAAATTATGATATATGTAAATCATATCTTTCACCCCTCTTTTTCTAAGTCTCAGAATTTAAATTATACTTGCAACACTTATATTGTATTTTCCTCACTATTGCTGGATAAACTTTCTTCTTTTTAGAATCTTAATTTTGTTTTGTGTGGCTTTCGATTTTGGCTTTTTTTTTTTTAATAAAAATTTTTTGAAATCAGTTGCTTCTTTCCAGTTTGACCTTTAGGCTACTACTTAACCAGACTGACTAATTATTGGACTCTCAGCACCAAGAATTTTGATCATGAAACCTTGGAAATTATTCATATGTTAAGTCCTGACTATCCTTTAAATAATTCTTTAAAATTTTTTTCCAAATTATTTTCTTTATATATGTATATATAAATTACATATATCCTAAAGCATTCCATTGTATTTATTCTTACTCTGTACCTTGCAGAATCATAAGTTATGGCCTATAAAACATACTAATTTTCATATAAATAGAGTGGACATAGAATTTAGTTTTAATGAAGCTTGATGTAACAAACATTCCACTTCAATGAAACAGCACAAAGCAGCTGGGACCAGCTGTTTCCCATGCTCTTTTACTGTAGTGAAATCTTGCTAGAATCAAATAAAGCAGATACATACTTGAAGGTTTTGATGAACTTTGCAAGTCTTCAGATTGTGTCTTTAATACTCCACTTTATATCAGCTAAAAAGAGAAAAAGTTCATTCTCTCTGGAGACTCATTATCTTCTCTTTGAGGTTCTGCCAAAAATTCGGTTATCTGTCAACAGACAGAGGTGATGTTGTATTGGATTAATTTGGTTCTAATGCCATTCCTTCAATATAGATAAATGAAAACTCTATATTTATATCAAAATTATCTTTATTAAAAGATAAAAATATTAAAATACAGTTGTAAATTATACAAAAGGATATTTTTAAAAACTAGGGCTTTAGATACTAGAGGTTCATCTGATAAAAATCAATAGTTTCAAGAGAAAAGCAATTGCATAATGATAAACTCCCAGTATAAATCATAATGGTAAAATTATGAGCTATATTATCTAATAAAAAGAGCAGAAATGGTAATGCATTCCCATAATTTTTGGTAGTATAAAGTTTAGGTTAAAAATGTCGCAGGCATAGATTTGTATAGATGTCATAGTCATACAAACCTTAGGGGACCGAATAAAACCAAATATTTTCCTCTTATTAATCAAGATGTGATCAAAATTATAGATAAAGACTCCTTTCCTAGACTTCACTACAGGCAAAGTATGATTTTTTATTCACATATATTCTTGGAGCCTAGTAACTCCACTTTGGAACAAAATTAATCCTGAATCATTTAATATGTGGTTGGTTTGCATAATTCTATATTTAAGCAATGAAAAAGGCACCAGAGGATAAATAAACCTGGGTCATACATTTTAGCATAAAAGTATCACAGGGTGCAAGTGGAATGCATAGGAGGAACTCTTTGTATAAACATTGTTGGATATAATTGAGTGGCTTGAATTTAGCTCCCATAATTATGATGTATCCAACATTGTTGGATACATACATACAGGAAAGGAAGATAAGAGGTTTAATGAAGAGCATGAAGTAGGTAGTTGTTTAAGAGGTAAGAATGTTGTTTAAAATAATGTTAAGATTTTAGTTTAGTTTCTATATAAGCAAAATGTTTCATTCTAGAGACTTATTCATTTCTAAAGTAAGCAATTATTTCCAGCATGCCTATTTTGTACCAGGTATTATAATAATTGCTAGAAGCATAGTTCTTATTATTAGTGTCATTATGCCTAAAATCTACTAAAAGTGCATCCTGTATGAAGGTGCATGCAGTTGGTTCCAAAATCCACATAACATTACTAAATATATGAACATCAAACTCCAATTTACTTATAATTCAGAATATAGTAACAATATTAAAAAGTTCAATAAAATAAGTATGTGTGTGAACATGTGTGTATCTCTCATGTGCTTAAGCATATAATAAATAAAAGATAATATGAACACAGAAATTTGTGTTCAATAAGAAGGTGGTGCTAATGGTAAAAATTCTGCCTGCCAGTGTGAGACAAATGTTTGATACATGTGTCCGGAAGATCCCCTGGAGTAGGAAATGGCACTCCACACCAGTATTTTTATCTGGAAAATTCCATGGACAGAGGAGCCTGGTAGACTACAGTCCATGGGCCTGCAAAGAGTTGGACACAATTAAGCACAAGAAGTTCTTTGAACTACTGTTCTAGTTCAAACAGTTCTTAGAGTAATAAACACAGTGCCTAATTTATATTCACTTAATGAGTGCATGATAAAAGAAACAAGTGAATTGTTGGATACACAAAGAAATCTTTTTCACTACATATATAATAAACAAAAAATAGAAGTGGGGACTTCCTTACTCTGAAATGACACAGTTGCTACTACCAGAATAAGCCTGTCACTGACTGCATAAAAAACTTGAGAAAAATATTAAAAAAATTAGCAGTTCGTGGCGTTTGAAAGAATCCAAGAGAGGTAAGATTTAAGGAAGCAAGAACCTTGAGACAATGGAATGCATTACATTGTGCCTATTTTGGCCACTTTTTTGCCCTCTAGTTTGTTTTCCAATTTTCTGCATGGGGCGTAAAAAGATACAGTCTAGAGTTTGTGACACTCAAGCATGCTTTGAGGGAAAAAACAAAACAGAATTTTAGGGAAAACAATGCAGGGAGGGTCTGATATAATGGGTAAATTTTTCTTTTGAGTAATTTGCTAACTCTGAGACAGGATAAAATGAACATGCTGAAAAGGGTGGGTGGTGGGGGGAGCAGATCTTATAACAATACGATGAAACCAATGACTATAAATAAATCTAAGAGTTACAAAGTAATAGGTTCAGAGTCTTGAACTTTATTTCCTAGGAAACTAAACAGACTCATCCTGTTTAGGCAAAGCAATAGTGGAAACAAGATGCCTATCAAAAAATGCTACATATTATAGTAAAAAGAAAAGAAGGAAACGAGAAAAAATAACATGTAAAAACATAAAATAAATACAAAGCTGATAGACTTAAACTCTGCCATATATAAATATGTTAAATGCAAATGTAAATTACCCAATAACAAGGTGGAGATTCTCATAATGGATAAACCATAAGACTCAATTGTACACCATTTCTAAGAAATATATCACAGATAAATTCAAAGACATATTAGAGGTAAAAGGATGGGAATCTTTCATGTCTTTCACACCATGAGAATGAAATAACTTTAAGAGAAAAATGTTGGTGGGAAAGATAATGGTGGATAATTATTTACTTATGTGAAAAAATAAAATTAGATTTACACGTTTTATACTATAGATCCCCTGAGGAAGGAAAGGGCAACCCACTCCAGTATTCTTGCTTGGGAAATCCTATGGGCAGAGTTGCCTTGGGGGCTACAGTTTATGGGGTCTCTAAAGAGTCAGATTTAGCTTAGCAATGAAACAAAAACAACAACAACAATACTACATGTATGATAGACTGTGATGTTAAGAGTGAATATTATAACCTTAAAAAAAATAACATATCAAAATGAGTGGTTATGCTTAAAGGCAATGGCACCCCACTCCAGTACTCTTGCCTGGAAAATCCCATTGATGGAAGAGCCTGGTAGGCTGCAGTCCATGGGGTCGCTAAGAGTTGGACACGACTGAGCGACTTCACTTTCACTTTTCACTTTCATGCACTGGAGAAGAAAATGGCAACCCACTCCAGTGTTCTTGCCTGGAGAATCCCAGGGACGGGGGAGCCTGGTGGGCTGTCGTCTATGGGGTCGCACAGAGTTGGACACGACTGAAGCAACTCAGCAGCATGCTTAAAAAGACTTCAAAGGAGATAAAATGAAATAGAGTTCTAAAATAATTTTAAAAAGACAAAAAGAAATAAAGATCACATGGATCCAATAAAAAGCAAGTAGCAAGATGATTTATTTAACCATAAAAAGAAATACACTTATTGTAAATGGTCTATTTTTCAGATTGAAGAAAAAACATGAAGACTCAAATATGTGCTGCTTATCAGAAAGTAACTTCAACTAGAAAGTCACAAATGTGTTAAAAGTAAAAGGATAGGAAACTATAGCTCATGATAACATTAATAAAAAGAAGTCTAGAGTGGCTATTTATATTATAAAAGTTTATTTCAGAATAAAGAATAGCACCAGAAATTTAAAAAGTATCATTTCCTGATGATAAAGTGTACAACTCATTGAGAGGGCATAACAATCCTACACTGTATGTACCTAACAGCAAAGGTCTTAAATATATGTCACAATACAATAGAATCTTTCTCTGTGAAGAGAAATAAACATATTTAAAATTATAGACTATGAAAATTAATAAACTATTCTGAAAATAATTCATAGAACATAAAAGAAAAACTCTTTAAGAATATAGAAAATGAAGCAATCCATTATAAGAAAGGAAAACTACAAGTGAACGTTTTTCCTGGATGAATATATAAAAAGTCTAAACAACAAATCCAACAATATAGAATATTGCATTATGATTCAGTAGAGTTTAGCCAGCAATGTAAGATTAGTTTAACATTCAAAAATTAGTCATGTGATCTACTGTATAAACAAACTAAAAGATAAAAACAGTGTAATAATCCCATTAGATTCAGAAAAAGCAAATGGAAGCATCTAAAATACATTCAGAATAAAAACTCTAAAAGGAAAAATAGGGTAACTCTCTCTACCTCATACATACTTCCTCAAAAAAACCTATGGCTAAAATTATACTTAAAAGTGAAAAATTAAATGCTCCCCACTAAGCACAGGAAAAATACAAGGATG
Organism: Ovis canadensis; assembly: GCF_042477335.2. Classification (NCBI taxonomy): domain Eukaryota; kingdom Metazoa; phylum Chordata; class Mammalia; order Artiodactyla; family Bovidae; genus Ovis; species Ovis canadensis. The sequence goes on along the minus strand of NC_091247.1, from coordinate 126,446,296 downwards.
TCCAGTTTCACCACTTATATTCAATGGTTGTAAGTGTGCTAGAGTCAGGCAAGAAAAAAGAACAAAAATATTAATCAATAATATCTCATAAATAACATATACACAATATAGAAATATTTTTCAAAACTCAATGAGAAAAATAAAAATGCCTGAAAGATTGTTACATACATTTTATCAAAGAAAATATGCAGACTGCAAGTAAGCATAGAAAAATCTTCCTTGATTTTAACACTAAATATTAGCAAACATTAATGAAAATGAAGGCTAAATTTAGGAGATATTATTACACATCTTCTAGGCTACAGTTTAAAAATACTGACCACACTTACTTTGCAAAGATATAGAACAACTGGAATTCTCATACACTGACCTTGGGAATGTAAACTGCAGAATAATTTTATAAATCACTGTGGAAATGTCTAAAAAAAGTTTTTATTAAATCGTCATGTGTCCAGTCATTCCACTCTTTTTTTTTTCCTAGTTATTTCATGTTCTTTTTTTTGTGTGTGTGTGTTTCTTTTTTAAAAAAATTTTTTTTACATTTATTTTTATTTAAATTTTATTTTTTTACTTTACAATACTGTATTGGTTTTGCCAAACATTGACATGAATCCACCACAGGTGTACATGAGTTCCCAATCCTGAACTCCCCTCCCACCACCCTCCCCATACCATCTCTCTGGGTCATCCCAGTGTACCAGCCCCAAGCATCCTGTATCCTGTATCAAACCTAGACTAGCTATTCGTTTCTTACATGATAGTATACATGTTTCAATGCCATTCTCCCAAATCATCCCACCCTCTCCCTCTCCCTCTGAGTCCAAAGGTCTGTTCTTTACATCTGTGTCTCTTTTGCTGTCTCACATATAGGGTTATCATTAACTATCTTTCTAAATTCCATATACATGTGTTAGTATACTGTATTGGTGTTTTTCTTTCTGGCTTACTTCACTCTGTATAATCGGCTCCAGTTTCATCCACCTCATTAGAACTGATTCAAATGTATTCTTTTTAATGGCTGAGTAATACTCCATAGTGTATATGTACCACAGCTTTCTTATCCATTCATCTGCTGATGGACATCTAGGTTGCTTCCATGTCCTGGCTATTGTGAACAGTGCTGTGATGAATATTGGGGTACACGTGTCTCTTTCAATTCTGGTTTCTTCAGTGTGTATGCCCAGCAGTGGGATTGCTGGGTCATAAGGCAGTTCTATTTGCAATTTGTAGTTTTTAAAGGAATCTCTACACTGTTCTCCATAGTGGCTGCACTAGTTTGCATTCCCACCAACAGGGTAAGAGGGTTCCCTTTTCTCCACACCCTCTCCAGCATTTATTGCTTGTGGACTTTTGGATCACAGCCATTCTGACTGGTGTGAAATGGTACCTCATTGTGGTCTTGATTTGCATTTCTCTAATAATGAGTGATGTTGAGCAACTTTTCATGTGTTTGTTAGCCATCCGTATGTCTTTGGAGAAATGTCTATTTAGTTCTTTGGCCCATTTTTTGATTAGGTCGTTTATTTTTCTGGAATTGAGCTGCAGGAGTTGCTTGTGTATTTTTGAGATTAGTTGTTTGTCAGTTGCTTCATTTTATATTATTTTCTCCCATTCAGAAGGCTGTCTTTTCACCTTGCTTATAGTTTCCTTTGTTGTGCAGAAGCTTTTAATTTTAATTAGATCCCATTTGTTTATTTTTGCTTTTATTTCCAGTATTCTGAAAGGTGGATCATAGAGGATCCTGCTGTGATTTATGTCTGAGAGTGTTTTGCCTATGTTCTCCTCTAGGAGTTTTATATTTTCTGGTCTTACATTTAGATCTTTAATCCATTTTGAGTTTGTTTTTGTGTATGCTGTTAGAAAGTGTTCTAGTTTCATTTTTTTTTGCAAGTGGTTGACCAGTTTTCCCAGCACCACTTGTTAAAGAGATTGTCTTTAATCCTTTGTATATTCTTGCCTCCTTTGTCAAATATAAGGTGTCCGTAGGTGTGTGGAATTATCTCTGGGCTTTCTATTTTGTTCCATTGATCTATATTTCTGTCTTTGTGCCAGTACCATAATGTCTTGATGACTGTGGCTTTGTAGTAGAGCCTGAAGTCAGGCAGGTTGATTCCTCCAGTTCCATTCTTCTTTCTCAAGATTGTTGGCTATTCGAGGTTTTTTGTATTTCCATACAATTTGTGAAATTATTTGTTCTAGCTCTCTGAAAAATACCATTGGTAGCTTGATAGGGATTGCATTGAATCTGTAGATTACTTTGGGTAGTATACTCATTTTCGCTATATTGATTCTTCCAATCCATGAACATGGTATAATTCTCCATCTATTAGTGTCCTCTTTGATTTCTTTCATCAGTGTTTTATAGTTTTCTATATATAGGTCTTTAGTTTCTTTAGGTAAATATATTACCAAGTATTTTATTCTTTTCGTTGCATTCCATTCTTTACTCAAGAAAAAAGTATGTGTCCATCAAAAGACTTACTCTCTCACTGTTTACAGCAATTTTATTAGCAATAGCCCCAAACTCTAAATAATCCAGATGTCAACCAACAGGTGAATGAACAAAGAAATTGTGGTTTGTCCATACGATAGAATTCTACTCAGCAATAAAAAATGTTGATATGTACAAGAGTTGAGATGCACATGAAAACATTGATAAATATGACAATTATACTGGTGAAAAAAGCCAGATGAAAAGAAATACATAGTGTATTATGCCATTTATAAAATTCTAGAACCCAATCTATAGTAATAGAACACAGATTGGTAGTTATGTGGGCACTGGGGTGAGTGCTGGGAAAGAAAGGGAAGGAGAGAGGGGTTATGAAGGGACATGAAGAAATTTAGAAGGATGATAGAGGCATATGATAGATGTCAGTTGAATTTTCCAGGTTTAGTCCAGACATTTGATATAATGGAGATAACCATGCTTAGAATATTATAGTGAAATTTTTTACACTAAAATTACAAAGAGGCAAGTGCTGGAATGGGATGTTGCAGAGAGTCAAGAAAAAATTGAATGTATGAATTAATTTAAACATAGTATAATAAAAATAAAGAGGCTATGATGAAATAAACAAAAAGGAAAAATATATATAAATATTGCAATAAAAATTGGAAATGCCTTGTTGTCATAGAGTTTTTCTTTCAATTTTCAAACAAATCATTCATAATCATTTTGACAAGTCTTTAATGGTTATGGTGAACTTTCAAATATGTTTTTTGAAAACACTTGATGTTGTCCATAAATTACCCTTTTTTTTTCAATTTGGGTTAGGGTGAAAAGATGAATCCATAATAACTCTGGTTCAGATATTCATTTTATATCAATATATTCAATATATTATTAAAATTTTCAAGTGATATTACAAAGAAAATTTTGAGAAAAATTACTAAGTTTCAGTAAATCAATACTAATTTGAAAATTACTGTAAACTTTCTTTTAAGCATTTATATTTATAAATGGAATTTTATTTCCCTTCATTAAAAAATGGGCATGTGATTTTTTAATCTCTAAATAATATTTAAATAAAGTTCACAGTTTGCAAAACTTAAAACTCAAATTAGGTATGAAATTTTTGCTTTTTATACAATTATCTTTAATCAGACTACCATAGGAATAGGTGAAGCATGAATTATTTTTTATTGAGACATATCTTTGCAGTATTAATATTTTTGACTTGTTTAAATGGTAGTATTAATACATACCATGGTAAACATTGATTCTCATTCATCTAAATGAAAAATCATTTTATCTCTAAATAGTATTAAAAGTAAATTAAAATCATTGAAAAAAAATACAAATACTTTACTTTCCACTTGATCACTACATTTCCATTAAACCTTTGAACTTACTGTAGTGCTAGTGAACATGAATAATGAATATGTCGTTACACGATATATACCCCAACTTTTAAAATCAAATTTGACTTTGTATCTGTTTAAATTGGTTATCCTGCATTATAAAGTTCCCTTGTTTTGAATAAATGCTATAGCAAAATATATGGTAAACCCATAGGAAAATATTGATGGTTTATGCTCTAGGCAATTGATTTTACAAAAAAAATGATACACAAGAATTAACATGCTTAAAACAGTATCTCAAATTTCTCAATAAAGGCTATAAAATTGTAATTTACTTTTGATGTTAAAAATTTTATCTTTTTTCTTCATCACAAATGTAGCTATTTGCTAAAGCTATTTATTGCTTCCAAGATGAAATATTGTACTGTCAATAAATCAGAAAAACATGATGTTAGACACAAGCAAGATGAGAAGGGAATGGGAATGAAAAAGAAAAAAAATAGTAAAACACCTTAACACATGATAGTATAAACCCTGATCATATATTTTTCCTTTTTTGTAATGCACGTTTCTGCCTCCAGCTTTGATTGCCTGCCTGGACATATACTTCATAGAGGCATCCTCTTCAAAGACTGCTATCTCAAATAAACACATTGCCAGCCACAGACCTAGATAAAGAGCTGAGCTGTTTCTACCTGACTGAAGCTCCTTTGTTTTAGAAATCTTGATTGATTTTTATAACTGACCATCCGGGCCACTTGCTTTTTCTTTTCCTGTGCTCTGAATTCTCACTCTTAACATTTCCAGTTCACCAATAAGAATAAGCCTGCAAAACCTTAGCCCTCAACCTCCACTCCAAAAAAGGAGAACCTCAGGCCTGCATATACTCTCTCTTTCTACCTGAGACTCACTGTATGACCCTAGGTGTGCTGTGTAATTTTAGGTCCTATAAATGATATACCTTTATTTTTTCAAAGTTTCCTGAAGGTTAGAACTGAAGGGCAGCCTGCACTGATAAGAACCAGCACCAGTCACAACATTGCTTATTAGTAGGCAGAGACTAGCACAAAATAATTTTACAGTTGGTAGGATTGCATGACTGCCCTTGTAATTAACCAAGGGGAATGACCTTTTTATCTGCAACTTGGTTATTAGTGACCTAACTCATGTGGCTAACACCATCTGAGAAAGGAGCACTGCTTGATGGGGGTCTGTTCTGTGAGCATGCTGTGTTTGTACGAACTGTTTCTATAGTGTATCACCAGCAACATCTAATCCAAAATGTCACAGCTGCCATAATAATCCAAAGATCTTCTCAAAGTAGCGTGATCAATGAGACAATGACCTCACTAATTAGAAAGGCCTTAACTGATGATTAATGTGAATAAAGATCCTCCATGCCTCAAGACCAAGGAGAGCTAAAGAAGGTAGATTGAATTGCCAGGACAGCATTACCACCCAAGGAGAAGTTCTGGGCTAAAGGAAAAAGGAAAGGATTCCTGTAGGTGAAGAGGGTACGAGAACTCTGCCTGTGAGTACTGAGTCAGAGGGTTATGCCCAGACTCTGTGTCCTAACCCACAAGAGGGAAATAGCCTTGCAACCAGAAATCAATGGCACCACAAGAGGGTAGAGGTCTGTGGTCTCGCATCACTATTTCACTCATTACTGTGGCTCTTCGTCCCCTGACCTGATGGGATACTAGGAGTCAAATACATGGTGTGATGTTACTAAAGATTAATGGACAATTATAAACACCCTAGATGTCCCTGGTGGCCCAGTGAATAAAAGATCTGCCTGCAATGTTGGAGACATGGTTTTGATCCGCGGGTCAGGAATATCCCTGGAGAAGGCAATGGTAACCCACTTTGCTATTCATGCCTGGAGCTGGCCGGCTACAGTCCATGGGGTTGCAAGAGTTGGACATGATTTAGTGAGTAAACCACCACCATCGTAAATATCCTGAACATCTGGGGTCAATGTGTTCTAAGAACCCTGAGAAGGTATACTAGTCCCTTGATATATGCAGAACCCCATGGAGGCCTAAGTACTTTCCCCAAAAACCTTGTGCAAACTTTTCCAGTAACATTACATAGGATGATGGTAATAGCCTAAAAACAAGAAGTAGATACTGAGATGAAAAAAATTATACCTAACCAAAAGTCAAATATTCCTTAAAGATTTTATGCAGCTCCTAGGAAGGAGATGTGCTTAATTGTTCAGTCATGCCTGATTGTTTGTGACTCCATGGACTGTAGCCCGTCAGGCTCCTCTGTCCATGGGGATTCTTCAGGCAAGATTTCTGGAGTAGGTTGCCATTCCCTTCTCCAGAGGATCTTCCTAACCCAGGGATGAAATCCAGGTCTACCTCCATTGCAGTTGGATTCTTTACCATCTAAGCCACCAGGGAAACCCTAGGAAGGAGAGAGAAGGATTAATTGATTACTGAAGATTTTTTAATTTGTTTGGAATGGGCGCTGAATTGTTACTCAGGGTTGCCACATGTGTCAAATGACTGGTATCTCTAAAAACCCTAAAATTCATAACTTTCTTAAAGATCAATCCAGGCTCTATGCTCATTTCCTTCAAGATATCACAGATCATGAACCCCCTTAACTTTCCCCTGAGTGGGGAAAAACTAGAAGCACTTATATAATAAGGCCAAGTTTATTGAGATTGGATTTATTTTTGCAAACAAATTTACCTTTCTTTGATTATCTCTTCTAGAAATGAGGTGAATTAGGGAGAGAAAAAATTTCAGTGGAAAAGTATAGTACTCTCTTGTGGATATCAGACTGTAGACCTATTAATTGCCTTGAGGGTTTTATGTCTGTTAATGGTTTGGAGGCTGAATTCTTCTCATTCTGTCTACGTAGCCAGATATTGGCTACAGCTCTCCAAACTAATGTTTCAAATTTTTTCCTACCCTTCAGGCTTGAAATCACTGAGAACTAAAACTGCCCTTCTCACAAAACCACATAGGCTAAAGTAGAAAAACTTCATTAAACTTCAAAGAAATTATGACAACTACTCATATATAGATGATCTTCATGCCTGTTGCTGTGTGGATCACTGCCAGAGACATTTAAATTGAAAGCCAGAAAAACCTGTGATTGTCATGGCTTTCCCTCACTCCATCTGAAGATGCCTCAAGCCCAGCATCTAGAAATCTTCTTGACTTGATGCCTTCAGAACTCAGAAACTGGGATTATAATCTGACCTAATGATTAACCTTTTTTTTCCCTTTTGTTCCCTTAAAAGTGCTTCATATGGAATACCAGATGCAAGTAACTGCAAAGAACTGCCAAGTAGGTCTAACTAGCGAACTCCACCAGTTTCACTGTCTCCTGAAATGAGACGAAACCCTTAAGCTGGACTGAACTATTCTGAGTTTCTGGCTTTAAAAAATATGGGGCAATCTACCAATTTAGGATAAGTTCAAAACCTACTTATACCAGATGACTCAAGACATTAAAACATTCCTTCCCTTTGCCCAAATATTTGAACAGATTCTCAGGTCCCCTCAAGATCACTCACCTATTTTCCCTAGTTTGAAACAATAGCTGTGGGTAAGATTTCAAACCATTGCTATGTAAATATTAGAATTGCTATTATAATTCTATTTAGATGTGAAATTTCTGGGATATACTTCCCTGGTGGCTCAGATGGTAAAGCCTCTGAGACCCGGCTTCATTCCCTGGGTTGGGAAGATTTCCTGAAGAAGGAAATGGCAACCTTCTCCAGTATTCTTGCATGGAAAATCCCATGGACTGATGGGATCCCAAATGAGGAGCCTGGTAGGCTATGGTCCATGGGGTCCCAAAGAGTCAGACACAACTGAGTGACGTCACTTTCACTTTCACCTTTGACTTTGAGTATATCAGCTTCCCAGGCCATTAATCTCCTTGACTCTGTTGCCTTAGCATCACAGGCTAGATTATATTGTAAATTCTGACAATTGAGGGTTTTTTTTTTTCTCTCTATAATGCAAATTCTTGACTTAAACTTTGATTGCTGAGGCATTCACTTCAAAAAGGCAACCATTTAAAAAATTACTCTCTCAAATAAATATATAGGCAGCCACAGGACTAGGTTAAGAACCAGGCTGTCTCACCCAACCAAGCCTCCTTTGTTTCAGGGATCTTGGTTGGGTTTGATAACTGACCATTTGAACTACTTTTTTTTTTCTCTCTCTTCTTATGCTTTAAACTCTTGCTCTTACGCTTTTAATTTATCAATAAAGAGTGAGCCCATGAAACTTTAGGCCCCCACCCTTGACTCCAACAAAAGAAGAACCTGAGGCCTCCATGCCTTTTCTCTTTCTCTTCCTCCCTCTTTCGTTCTCTCTCTGAAACCTATCTACCTACTGCATGAGATGTGCTGTGTAATTCTTAGATTCTGTAAGTAATAAACCTTTTTTCAAACGTACTAACTGTATTGCTGAAGGGCATCGTATAATCACATTAAGAACCACAGGGCCAGTCCAACCACAGCACTGCTTATTGGTAAGCGGACATGGGCACAAAACATACATAAAATTGCACAGAACTTTGAAAACGAGTTTTGTATTTCATAAATCTATTCTCCGCTGGTATGATATTCAGCAGAGAATACAAAGTATTACCGCTAATACACTGTTAGTACTACCTGTCTTAGCAGAGGCTTTTTCCGTTAATACTGATGTCTTGGAAAAGCAATTTGCTTTGTGGAATAAAAAGGAATACGCATGACCCAGACAGAGAAATCCAATTTTATTCTCAGACAGGCACAAAGCTGAATGCCTTCCATTTTAATGACTGACAACTTCTATTTCTTTATACAAGCATCATGTAAGAAATGAAAACAACTGCCAACAGAAGCACAATCCAGCCTATAAACACTGGTAGCATCTTCTATGTGGACGGTTCTCTACATAAGCACATACTGGATTCAAGCCCAGAGAAAAATACTGCAATTTCATGAGTTCTATACAGTATTTCCACAACAAAATGAATAGCATTATATATAAGCCAATGTGCCCTTAAAGAATCACACTGGAATTATAAGAAAGAATTCCTGGACACATTATATATAGTACACCCTGAGATTCCCAAATGAAATCATTTCTCTCGGTGGGATAACACGACATGATGAATGCATTTCTGTGTGCGTGTGTGTGTGTGTGTGCATGCGTGCATGCGTGTTTCTGTCTGAACAGGTAGGGGATGGAAATAGAGGCAGAATGGAAAGAGAGCAGGTCACAATTGCTGCTATGACTATCTCTGAGTGCAAAATTCTTCGTAAACTTACTAAGAAATGTTTGATGAAGGGTGTTCTTGTGAAAGTCAATGAACAAACTAGATTTAATAATTAAAGAAATTATCTAGAGCATATGTAGAGCAGAAAAGAGGCAGCAAATGCAGTCAAGAGTAAAAAGACTGACAGTGTAGACAAGGTCGTAAGCAGATGCTGACGAAATTTGCAGAAACAGAGGACGTGGCACAAAGGATAAGGAACTGGAATTGAGATTTAGATTGAATTGATACTTTCTGGATCCTTTTAAAGAATTACCTAAAGTGACCACTGTAAATTACATTATGTTTCTATATTGAGTAATTCAGTTTGTGACATAATTTCATTTGTTATTATGGTTTTGACCTCTTTCAATTGAAAAATTTAAATCCCAGCTTCTGCACATGTGAAATCAACTTTGTCAGCACAGACAACTAGTGAAAACTGGAAAAAAGTTTGGAAAAGGGGGGATTAACCTTCAGACATTATTTTGTTTTGCAAATTTATATTAATGAGATGAGAAAAATTAATGTAGCATATTATATTTGTGTTCCAAAGTGAATAGATGTACGTCTGTTACAGAGCTCAAGTTTCTCTCTGTATTCCAAACTAATCTAGGAGCTAAGCACATGGTTTTCAGCTCATGATTTCATTTTGTATCACGGGCTACATTTACTTCTTTTCGAGCAGAAGCCAAATTTTTCATATATTGAAATCTTAATGAAATGAGCATGGAGGCACCAAGATTTGTTGTTACTGATAGAACCTCATAACTAATAAATTAAATAATCAAAATTTGGATTTCTTATGGCTGTTTCTGGAGAAGACTCTTGAGAGTCCCTAGGACTGCAAAGCGAGCAAACCTGTCAATCCTAAAGGAAATCAACCCTGAATATTACTGGAACGTCTGTTGTTGAAGCTGAAGCTCCAATACTTTGGCCACCTGATGCAAAGAGTCAACTCATTGGAAATATACTGATGCTGGGAAAGATTGAAGGCAAAAGGAGAAGGGGTAGGTAGAGGATTAGATGGTTGGATGGCATCACCGACTCAATGGACATGAGTTTGAGCAAACTCTGGGAGATAATGAACACAGAGGAGCCTGGTGTGCTAAAGTCCATGAGTTAACCAAGAGTTGGATATGACTTGGAGATTGAACAACAACAGCAAAAATGCTGTTTCCAAAGCATAAATCATATTAACTACTCACAATCCAGTGCTGATAGTGAAGCCAATGATTACTGAGAGGTACTGGTTGTTGTTCAGTTGCTCGTTCATGTCTGACTCTTTGCAACTCCATGGACTGGTAGGGGGAATTTATTCTTTAGAAGAATCTCTTATTATCTTACTACTCTTCTCTCTGTCTCTACCCGTATACATACGATTAAATCTGGTTCTCTGGTGAAAATTGGGGATACAGTTATTCATAGACATAATGGTTTTAAAACTGATATTATTCATATTGTTGGATGTAATATAAAAGTATTAGAATGTTTCAATACTATTTGAATAACAATATTAGTTATTTTGAATACATTTATTGTTGCAATTATATAAGTTTGTAAGTCACACATTGTCTTGAACATTCATAAAGGAAATGGTCACTATAATTGGTTTAGTTTTGTTTTTAAATCTGGCATTTTTAATTCATTTAAAAGTGGGGAAATATTGTTCATTAGTAGAGACTACTATAATTTAAAATTTTCTATATTTTATCTTGTTCCTTTTCCATCTATCGCTTTCATATTTGGTCATTTTAGACTTGATGATATTTTCTCTTTTACTCCTGGTTTTAACCTGTAGATTATAAAGTCAGTTATGTGTTTGAATACAGTCCCCTTTACTTACTAGTTAGATGTCTTAGCTAACTTACTTAAGCTTCCACAACCTATTTCCTCATTTACTAAGAGGGAATGATAAAAATGTAGCTCAAAGAGCAGAGCCTATAGTAAGCATGAAAACACACACCACCATCATCAGCAGCATAATACAATTATTATTGCTGTAATTAATTGAAAATATCATCAGTGGTTCACCTAAATCAGAATTTCATATGGTTTATATACATACTTGTACTGTCATGTCTGACTCTTTGTGACCCCATGAACTGTAGCTCACCAGGCTCCTCTGTCCATGGAATTTCCCCGGCAAGAGTCCTGGAATAGGTTGCCATTTCCTACTCCAAGGTATCTTCCCCCACTTAGGGATCAAACCTGCATCTCTCAAGTCTCCTGCCTTGGCAGCTAGATTCTTTACCACTAGTGCCACCTGGGAAGCCTGTTCCCTAATCTTATTCACTATTTGGTTTATGCCTATGACTATTCTGATTATGGTAAAATCAATTGGTTTGTATCCATCTCATGAAAAGAGGTTTTGGGTTATACAAACAAATTATATGTATTTTTAAAGAAGTACTCTTATTATGTGAGAAATAAACTTTTTCTTAAGAAATGTAGATTTACAAGATCAATTTAACAATAATTAACTAGAAATTAATCAAAGGAATAAAAAGTCTTTTTATCATTGAGTATCATTAGATTAGGAGAAAAAAAAAAAAAAAGGAAGAGACTCAAGCAGAGACTTAGGCCCTGGTCACCTTGATCAGAAAAAGTTTCAGATGATATTTAATATATGTCTATTTAACCAAATTTTTTGTGAATTATTTTTTTAAATGTACTCTTTCACTTCATAACAACATTTTAGTCCTGGTTGGCCGTTACTTCTACCTTCTGTGCTCTACGGTCGTTGAAAAGAGGAAGTTTTCTCCAGTCATTGAAGAGAGGGAGTTTCTCCTATCATGCCAGAAATTGTTTCATTACTGTCAAACAATTCAACTTCATATTCCATAAGAGTTTCTGTTCTTTGCATCTTTTAGTGTATTATCTGTTTTTAAATGATAGTAGCTCCAGAATGATGTCTGTTAGTTCATGCAGTCTGATGGGCTAATCATTATTGGCCTTATTATTATTATTATTATTATTATCATCATTTAATTCCCTAGTCCTGTACCAGAAACTGGACAATATGGGCTTTCCTTAGCTTTTTCCCTCTTGATTACGGATACAAAAATGTTTAAGCAGCATCTTCCTTATATAAACACTACGAAACCAGATAATTTTGAACAATGAAATATGTTCAAGTACACATGGGTAAATTTTAAACAAAATTTGGAAAAATATCCAGAGTTCAGAAAATTATAAAAACTAATAGGCAAAATTTTTAAAAATCAGCCATATTGATTCCTAATATAGTGAAGATATTAGAAACTGCAAATAATAACAAAAGGACTATTACTGCTAGGAGTTTCCTTAGGGCCTCAAGTTTCAGCTAGTAACTTAGAAAAAACTGTCACATTTTTTTCTGAATCACTGTGTAATTAGTACTACTCTAAAGTATAGCAACCTCAAAATTGTATGAGATATATAAAGGCATCAAAAAATAATTTTAAAAGTTTAAAATGAAAAATATTTTTTAAAGTTGTAGAAAAAAAGATATTTGGACATTAAAGTATTACAGGGTCACAATAAAAAACTAAAATTTTCTGTCAAAATAGCTATACCTTTAAGCTGAAACTATACAAGCTTATATACTATCAGTGCATACATTAATTGCTAGTATCTTTCAGGAAACAGACATGGTATTCAGAGACTTTCTTAATCTAGTTATTTACCCAACCAGTAGTGGATGCCTACCCCTGCTTTGTCATGTGAAAAGTTTTTTTTTGGAGGGGGGGGAACACAATTGTGCCAGACAATGGGGATGGAGCACAATTAACTCTAGTTCAATTCTCATCCTTTATCCTTCATTTTTTATATCTCTTCTGCAATTGACTGTTCTCATGTGATTCAGTTCTGGCCAATTAATCATGAAAATGTTACTAGAGTTCTCTTAAGAGTATTTCCTCCATGACCAAGGGAAAAAAGGTATATTAAGAAGTATTCTCTCACTCTGATTAGCTCTTATGCTTTCTGTGTTTGAATAGAGCTGTATAAGGACATGAAGCCTGGAGATTTTGCAGACACTTGGCAATCCTCAGGGAAAGATTAAGAGAATTTCTAAGAAAATGACATGGAAGCTTGATGTCACTTAGTCACTAAACTACCTTCCTCTAGACTACTTTCTTCATGAGATACTTAAATATCTTTATCATCTTAGGGATATGTCACACATTATGGTGAAGAGAGAATTTAAATAAAAACAAACCTAGAAGTCACCGAATTACCCCATAAAGGTGCCCTAGCACACGGAATACATGCTATTTTATTAAAATGGGGTTTTAGAATTTTAATGGCAAAATGCTTATGATACATGGCTAAGAGGAAAATACAGAACACATCATTTTATGGATACATTATTCTAACCCCATGAAAACCAAATAGAAATATTCAGAAAGGAAATATGGTTGTAGACAGTAGAATTATGAGTGACTTTCTTTCTCAGCTTCTTTTGTTCCCATAATTCCCAAAGTCTTGTTTATGAGTATATGTTTTATTCTCAGATATTATAATCAGCAAAATAAGCCAACAATTATTGTTATCAATGTTATTAAATGTTGACGTATTTACCTTACCACACATAAGTAAGAATCTCTAAAAGTTTTCAATCTATTTAATGACTGATTATTGAATCTCTAAAAGTTTTCAATCTATTTAATGACTGATTATTATAATAGTGTATTATAGTTGCAGGGGCTTCCCTGGTGGCTCAATGGTAAAGAATCTGTCTGCCAATGCAGGAGACGCAGGTTCTACCCTGGGTTGAGAAGATCCCCTGAAGAAGGAAATGCCAACCCACTCCAGTATTCTTGCATAGGATATTCCATGGACCGATTAGCCTGGCAGGCTGCAGCCCATAGGGTCACAAAAGAGACAGACACAACTTAGCGACTAAACAACAAAAACAGTTGCAAAGAAAGATGTCAGACTTAGAGAACAAAATTTGCCTTTTAAAATAAAAAACAAGGCAAGTTGATAGCAAAAAAATTAGTAACGTACAAAATTGACTTATAAGCAACAACTTATTTACTTATGGATGTTAAATAAATGATCTTGCAATATTAATCACAATAAAATCTCTGAAATGTAATCTTAAGAAATAGCATGAACAGTCACATTATTCATTAGCTCTTCAAAAGACATAATTTTACTGAGACAGACTGCTTTATTTTAAAATATTATCAAATTGAATTTAGTTTTTTTTTTTTTTTTGAGTTTATATGATTTACCATACCAGCCTGAGCCCGAAACCAGGGGCTGCAGCTGGGAGGAGCCACCCACACCTGAGGCCAGGGCCAGCGGCCCAGAGGAGCATCTTGAGGAGCAGTGGCTGCGCAGGCGCAGGAGGACCTAGAGGAGCTATCCCACGTTGAAGGTCAGGAATGCTGGCAGTAAGGAGATACCCCTCCTCCAAGGTAAGGAGCAGTGGCTCTGCTTTGCTGGCACAGCCGTGAAGAGATACCCAACGCCCAAGGTAAGAGAAACCCAAGTAAGATGGTAGGTGTTGCAAGAGGGCATCAGAGGGCAGACACGCTTAAACCATACTCACAGAAAACTAGTCAATCTAATCACACTAAGACCACAGCCTTGTCTAACTCAGTGAAACCAAGCCATGCCTGTGGGACAACCCAAGACGGGTGGGTCATGGTGGAGAGGTCTTACAGAGCCTGATCCACTGGAGAAGGGAATGGCAAGCCACTTTAGTATTCTTGCCTTGAGAACCCCATGAACAGTATGAAAAGGCAAAATGATAGGATACCAAAAGGGGAACTCCTCAGGTCATTAGGTGCCCAATATCCTACTGGAGATCAGTGGAGAAATAACTCCAGAAAGAATGAAGAGATGGAGCCAAAGCAAAAACAATACCCAGTTGTGGATGTGACTGGTGATAGAAGCAAGGTCCGATGCTGTAAAGAGCAATATTGCATAGGAACCTGGAATGTCAGGTCCATAAATCAAGGCAAATTGGAAGTGGTCAAACAAGAGATGGCAAGGGTGAATGTCAACATTCTAGGAATCAGCAAACTACAATGGACCGGAATGGGTGAATTTAAATCAGATGACCATTATATCTATTACTGAGGGCAGGACTCCCTCAGAAGAAATGGAGTAGCCATCATGGTCAACAAAAGAGTCCAAAATGCAGTACTTGGATGCAATCTCAAAAACAACAGAATGATCTCTGTTCATCTCCAAGGCAAACCATTCAATATCACAGTTATCTCAGTATATGTCCCAACCAGTATCACTGAAGAAGCTGAAGTTGAACGGTTTTATGAAGACCTAGAAGACCTTTTAGAACTAACACCCAAAAAAGATGTCCTTTTCATTCTAGGGGACTGGAATGCAAAAGTAGGAAGTCAAGAAACACCTGGAGTAACAGGCAAATTTGGCCTTGGAATGCAGAATGAAGCAGGGCAAAGACTAATAGAGTTTTGTCAAGAAAATGCACTGGTCATAGCAAACACCCTCTTACAACAACACAAGAGAAGACTCTACACATGGACATCACCAGATGGTCAACACTGAAATCAGATTGATTATATTCTCTGCAGACAAAGATGGAGAAGCTCTATACAGTCAACAAAAACAAGACCAGGAGCTGACTGTGGCTCAGATCATGAACTCCTTATTACCAAATTCAGACTCAAATTGAAGAAAGTAAGGAAAACTGCTAGACCATTCAGGTATGACCTAAATCAAATCCCTTATGATTATACAATGGAAGTGAGAAATAGATTTAAGGGTCTAGATCTGATAGATAGAGTGCCTGATGAACTATGGAATGAGGTTCGTGACATTGTACAGGAGACAGGGATCAAGACCATCCCCATGGAAAAGAAATGCAAAAAAGAAAAATGGCTGTCTGGGGAGGCCTTACAAATAGCTGTGAAAAGAAGAGAGGCGAAAAGCAAAGGAGAAAAGGAAAGATATAAGCATCTGAATGCAGAGTTCCAAAGAATAACAAGGAGAGATAAGAAAGCCTTCTTCAGTGATCAGTGCAAGTAAATAGAGGAAAACAATAGAATGGGAAAGACTAGAGATCTCTTAAAGAAAATTAGAGATATCAAGAGAACATTTCATGCAGAGATGGGCTTGATAAAGGACAGAAATTGTATGGACCTAACGGAAAAAGGAGATATTAAGAAGAGGTGGCAAGAATACATGGAAGAACTGTACAGAAAAGATCTTCACGACTCAGATAATCATGATGATGTGATCACTAATCCAGAGCCAGACATCTTGGAAAGTGAAGTCAAGTGGGCCTTAGAAAGCATCACTACGAGCAAAGCTAGTGGAGGTGATGGAATTCCAGTTGAGCTATTTCAAATCCTGAAAGATGATGCTGTGAAAGTGCTGCACTCAATATGCCAGCAAATTTGGAAAACTCAGCAGTGGCCACAGGACTGGAAAAGGTCAGTTTTCATTCCAATTCCAAAGAAAGGCAATGCCAAAAATGCTCAAACTACCACACAATTACATTCATCTTGCATGCTAGTAAAGTAATGCTCAAAAATTCTGCAAGTCAGGCTTCAGCAATACGTGAACCATGAATTCCCTGATGTTCAAGCCGGTTTTAGAAAAGGCAGAGGAACCAGAGATCAAATTGCCAACATCTGCTGGATCAAGGAAAAAGGAGAGAGTTCCAGAAAAACATCTATTTCTGCTTTATTGACTATGCCAAAGCCTTTGACTGTGTGGATCACAATAAACTGTGGAAAATTCTGAGAGATGGGAATACCAGACCACCTAACCTGCCTCTTGAGAAATCTGTATGCAGGTCAGGAAGCGACAGTTAGAACTGGACATGGAACAACAGACTGGTTCCAAATAGGAAAAGGAGTATGTCAAGGCTGTATATTGTCACCCTGCTTATTTAACTTCTATGCAGCGTACATCATGAGAAATGCTGGACTGGAAGAAACACAAGCTGGAATCAAGATTTCCAGGAGCAATATCAATAACCTCAGATATGCAGATGACACCACCCTTATGGCAGAAAGTGAAGAGGAGCTGAAAAGCCTCTTGATAAAAGTGAAAGAGGAGAGTGAAAAAGTTGGCTTAAAGGTTAACATTCAGAAAACGAAGATTATGGCATCTGGTCCCATCTCTTCATGGGAAATAGATGGGGAAACAGTGGAAACAGTGTCAGACTTTATTTTTTGCTGCTCCCAAATCACTGCAGATGGTGACTGTAGCCATGATGTTAAAAGACGCTTACTCCTTGGAAGGAAAGTTATGACCAACCTAGATAGCATATGCAAAAGCAGAGACATTGCTTTGCCGACTAAGGTCCGTCTAGTCAAGGCTATGGTTTTTCCTGTGGTCATGTATGGATGTGAGAGTTGGACTGTGAAGAAGGCTGAGCATCGAAGAAGTGATGCTTTTGAACTGTGGTGTTGGAGAAGACTCTTGAGAGTCCCTTGGACGGCAAGGAGATCCAACCAGTCCATTCTGAAGTAGATCAGCCCTGAGATTTCTTTGGAGGGAGTGATGCTAAAGCTGAAGCTCCAGTACCTTGGCACCACATGAGAAGAGTTGACTCACTCATTGGAAAAGACTCTGATGCTGGGAGGGATTGGGGGCAGGAGGAGAAGGGGACGACCGAGGATGAGTTGACTGGATGGCATCATGTACTTGATGGACATGAGTCTGAGTGAACTTCAGGAGATGGTGATGGACAGGGAGGCCTGGCGTGCTGCGATTCATGGGGTTGCAGAGAGTCAGACATGACTGAGCGACTGAACAGAATTCAACTGAACTGAACTGAATTGAACTGAACCATACCTATTTCTAGGATTTTTTTAAAAGGCATATGTTCATTTTGTAAATCTTTTCTCAGATATTCAATATGTATTTTACATTTCCTTCACTTTGTATCATAATATCTCATTCTTTGCTGAGATTGGAGAAATACTTCTAAAGATTTTAGTCATCATTTGGAGAAAAACTATTAATGTACTTGATATTTGAAAGTGCACCAACTCTGAAAGTGAGATGCTCTGGGGGAGCATAAATGTTCTGCTCTGTATAAGAAGCTGACATCATCTTGGGGATGTTGCCAGCAGATATTTGAAGTGTCAGATGCTAAGGAATTTTAGTGTCTGCTGACAGGCTCTCATTTCTCTTACTCTGGCAAGTGTATGAAAAGACTAAAATAGAGAGTAAATAGATTTTAGAGCTTCAAAAATGCTTTCCCAATGCAATTAATGATTGAAATGGCTAATATTCATTCGTATTAACTAAAGATACCATCTCAGAACACCTAATAATTATTCTAAAATATGATGTGTAATAAATTACTTCATGAACTGACTCTACACTGAAAGAAATCTTTGGAGCTCATATAACATCAAATCTGATGTTACAATAAGGATACTGAAACCTATATTTTTAATAATCTATTCAAAAATTTTATATACCTTGCCTAATAACCTTTTTATTATATCACAATTATAAAATTTGACCATATTCTGATCTTTTAAAACAGAATTGATGTTTTTCTCATGTCTTTAGAAACCAAAAAACAAATAACCAGTCAAAAACTAATGGCCAAAACCTAATAATATACAATATGGAACTACCTTATAGTTCTAAATTCCTATTTTATGAAAAGAATGAATTTCTATATAATCTCAGCCTATTATATTAATATAAATGTATATTTTCAAGTTAACTGTATAGTAAGGAATGCTTATATATTTATTTCTTTTTCCTTTTGTACATGTAATGTATTTTTGTTTCACTTAAATATATTTTCTTTGTAATACATTACTGATTTTTTGTATTCAATATCTTTGTGAATAGTGAAATAATAAGAAAAAAAGAAAAAAATTACTCATTGCCAGACAAGATAATGACCTTCTCAGAACCCAGTTATTAACTTATAAGCCAAATTACCTTGCTGCTTTTTTTTTTTACAATTACTAAATCTACTTATAAACTCTGGAAAATTCTTCAAGAGATGGGAATACCAGACCACCTGACCTGCCTCTTGAGAAATCTGTATGCAGGTCAGGAAGCAACAGTTAAAACTGGACATGGAACAACAGACTGGTTCCAAATAGGAAAAGGAGTATGTCAAGGCTGTATATTGTCACCCTGCTTATTTAATTTCTATGCAGAGTTGGGCTGGGCTGGAAGAAGCACAAGCTGGAATCAAGTTTCTGGGAGAAATATCAATAACCTCAGATATGCAGATGACACCACCCTTATGGCAGAAAGTGAAGAGGAACTAAAAAGCCTCTTGATGAAAGTGAAAGAGGAGAATGAAAAAGTTGGCTTAAAGCTTAACATTCAGAAAACTAAGGTCATGGCATCTGGTCCCATCACTTCATGGGAAATAGATGGGGAAACAGTGGAAACAGTGTCAGACTTTATTTTTGGGGGCTCCCAAATCACTGCAGATGGTGACTGCAGCCATGAAATTAAAAGACGCTTACTCCTTGGAAGGAAAGTTATGACCAACCTAGAGAGCATATTGAAAAGCAGAGACATTACTTTGCCAACAAAGGTCCATCTAGTCAAGGCTATAGTTTTTCCAGTGGTCATGTATGGATGTGAGAGTGGTACTGTGAAGAAGGCTGAGTGCCGAAGAATTGATGCTTTTAAACTGTGGTGTTGGAGAAGACTCTGGAGAGTCCTTTGGATTGCAAAGAGATCCAACTAGTCCATTCTGAAGGAGATCAGTCCTGGGTGTTTTTTGGAAGGAATGATGCTAAAGCTGAAACTCCAGTACTTTGGCCACCTCATGCGAAGAGTTGACTCATTGGAAAAGTCTCTGATGCTGGGAGGGGTTGAGGGCAGGTGGAGAAGGGGACGACAGAGGATGAGATGGCTGGATGACATCAGTGACCCAATAGACGTGAGTCTGAGTGAACTACAGGAGTTGGTGATGGACAGGGAGACCTGGTGTGCTGCGATTCATGGGGTCGCAAAGAGTCGGACACGACTGAGCGACTGAACCGAGCTGAACTGAATTGAAATCTATTTAATTTGTATCATTATGGGGCTAGTGAACAAAGAATATTCAAAGTAATATTTTGTCATATGGAACATGAATGTAATATGGTGCCCCTATTTATCAACAAATGAATTTGTTTTTACTGCCTCTATTTTATTATACCACTATAATTTCAGAAAACATTTACAAAAATGGCCCCCAAAGCTATAGTAAATCACATGCTCTCACATAAATACACACTCACACACTTTAAGAAGCAATGTTTTAAGAAAGGAAAGTAAGGATCATTTTTTCTGTAGGATAATAGAAGATTTTTCTTTTCCATAACATGTTTGAAAATAGCTGTCTTTATTTATTTTTTTCTATTCAGTTATGCCTTAAATTTTTTTAATTGTAGGATAATTGCTATACAATATTTTGGTTTTTGCCATACAACAAGTGTATGAACCAGCCAACTGATTTTTTGAAGGATTATCCCCATTTAGTTTAATTAAAACATTTATCAT
This sequence comes from Ovis canadensis, assembly GCF_042477335.2. Taxonomy (NCBI): domain Eukaryota; kingdom Metazoa; phylum Chordata; class Mammalia; order Artiodactyla; family Bovidae; genus Ovis; species Ovis canadensis. The sequence continues at coordinate 126,425,758 of NC_091247.1, read as the reverse complement.
CTCACTCATTTCTCCTTTTTTTGGTGAGAACATTTAAGATCGACATTATTAGAAAATTTCAGTTTGATAATATAGTTTGATCAACTGTAGCCTTCCTGTTTTACCTTATATCTTCAGTCCTTATTCATCTTAAAACTGAATATAGATTTTTTAATAGAGCTTTATTCTTTATATTTTAATATAGCTTTTAATTTATAATTATCTGATCACTTTTTATGTCTTTACTCCCAGTGATAAAATGACCAAAAAATAACTGCAGGCGCTTAAACTAATAATGTATTGTTTCCTCTGTGGCTCAATGGGTATAAAATTTCAGTTATGCTAGATGAGTAAATTCTAGGGATCAGCTATGCAGCAGCACAGTGCCTATAGTTAATAACATGGTAGCATGCACTCCAAAATTTGATATAAGGATATATATCATGTTAAAAGTTCTTACCACACACACACAGATGCAAAGTCTGAAACAAAACAGAAAGACACAAGGGAAATTTGGGAGGTGTTGGATATGTGTTTTACCTTGGTTCTGGTCATGGTTTCCCAGGTATTTTTCTATGTCCAAACTATTCAACTTGTACATGTGAAATATGTGTCATTCTTTGCATATCAAGTACACATGAGCAACACTGTTTGGAAAAAACAAACAAAAAAAATAATAATTAAAGAATTAGATATTTATCCCCTGAATTTTCTTGACTGATATCTGAGTATTTCATAGGTGCATGCATGTATGTGTAGTTGCTCAGTTGTATCCAACTCTTTGCGACCCATGGACTGTAGCCCACCAGGTTCCTCTGTCCATAGAATTTTACAGGCAAGAAGACTGGAGTGGGTTGCCATGTACTATTCTAGGGGATCTTTCTGACCCATGGATCACACCCATGTCTCTTGAATCTCCTGCATTGGCAGGCATGTTCTTTACTGCTGTGGCACCTGGGAAGCCTTTAGAATGTAAACCAACAAAAATCGAAACATGTCTAAAATTGAGTTTTTGTTATGTATCAACTCCATGAACTTCTCAGGTAAGTTCATTTTGTTGTGGTAAGAGACAATCCCCAAATCTCAGTAGCTTAAAAAGCAAACATTCTCAGTTGTTGGTTGTGGAAGTGTGTTTCACATTGCCTCCTTGGGAACCAGGCCTCCAGTCTTTGGGCCACCTTCAAATATCATGCCACATGGACAATTGTGTACACATATAACATGCCACATCACTAACACTTCAGCTAAAGAAAGTCCCCTAGCCATACCTATCTTCAAAAAGACAGATACTGTAATTCTTTAGAAGCAATAACACCAGTGTCTTCTACTACTTCTAGTAGAAAATAAAAATGATTTCTCTAAAAGAGCAATCAAGCAATTATAGTTGGCGTATTGTCTTTAAAAAGTCTAGCTTAGCAGCATGTTGAAAACTCTGTCTATAAGATCTGAAGAGTATTAATTTAAATGCTTATGCTTTTTTTTGCTGTATATGTCTTTGAGAAATTTATTTAATATCTCTAAATCTCAGTATCCATCTATGAAAAATGTGTGTTAGTCCTTTGCTGCCATATAAGGAACTAAAAAGCCTCTTGATGAAAGTGAAAGAGGAGAATGAAAAAGTTGGTTAAAACTCAACATTCAGAAAACTAAGATCATGACATCTGGTCCCATCACTTCATGGGAAAGAAATGGGAAAACAGTGGAAACAGTGTCAGACTTTATTTTGGGGGGCTCCAAAATCACTGCATATGGTGATTGCAGCCATGAAATTAAAAGACGCTTACTCCTTGGAATGAAAGTTATGACCAGTATAGATAGCATATTCAAAAGCAGAGATATTACTTTGCCAACCAAGTTCCATCTAGTCAAGGCTACGGTTTTTCCATTGCTCATGTATGGATGTGATAGTTTGACTATAAAGAAAGCTGAGCACCAAAGAGTTGATGCTTTTGAACTGTGATGTTCGAGAAGACTCCTGAGAGTCCCTTGGACTGCAAGGAGATCCAACCAGTCCATCCTAAAGGAGATCAGTCCTGGGTGTTCATTGGAAGGACTGATGTTGAAGCTGAAACTTCAATACTTTGGCCACCTCATGTGAAGAGTTGACTCATTTGAAATGACCCTGATGCTGGGAGGGATTGGGGGCAGGAGGAGAAGGGGATGACAGAGGATGAGATGGCTGGATGGCATCACTGACTCAATGGACATGAATTTGGGTAAACTCTGGGAGTTGGTGATGGACAGGGAGGCCTGGCGTGCGGCAGTTCATGGGGTCACAAACAGTCTTACACGGCTGAGCGACTGAACTAAACTGAACTGAAAATGATTATGAAAGTTAAATAGGACAATCTATGAAAAATGCATAAAATGTAGTTTATATGTTGCAATATGATGATAACACACACTGCTGCTGCTAAGTCGCATCAGTCGTGTCTGATTCTGTGCGACCCCATCGACGGCAGCCCAACAGGCTCCTCCGCCCCTGGGATTCTCCAGGCAGGAACACTGGAGTGGGTTGCCATTTCCTTCTCCAATGCATGAAAGTGAAAAGTGAAAGTGAAGTCGCTCAGTCATGTCCGACTCTTAGCAACCCCATGGACCGCAACCCACTAGGCTCTGCCATCCATGGGATTTTCCAGGCAAGAGTACTGGAGTGGGGTGCCACTGCCTTCTCCTGATGATAACACATACCAGGTACTAAAATGACAATTGTGTGTGTGCTCCATTCTCTCCCATGGCTCAGACAGTAAAGAGTCTGCCTGCAATGCAGGAGATCTGGGGTCTATCCCTGGGTAGGGAAGATTCCCTGGAGAAGGGAATGGCAACCCACACCAGTATTCTTGCCTGGAGAATCCCCATGGACGGAGGATCCTGGCAGGTTACAGTGCATGCGGTCATAGAGTTGGACATGACTGAGCGACTTTCACATACACATAAGTTACTCCAATTACTATTAGTTAATTGTAATTATTATAATGATAAATTATTTCTTTGGAAATTCACCAAGGACTATATAGTGAATCCATGCTTCATAATGTGGATTATTCAGGGCTGCAACACAATAAATTGGGCAGAAGAATTTTAAAATTATTTTTTTAGTTGCTATTATGTTGAGAACATTTTATTAGATACAGAGAATACAAAGATATAAGCAAAATTTGGTGTTAGTCACAATTTCAAGTAGCATTTTAAGGTAGCACAATTAAGTGCTCAGGTGAAGAATTATTAATGTGTAAAAACCTTTAAAAAAGGCAAAGGGGAGAGATATCCAACTTGGCTATCTGAAGAGGGAATTTGTAAACTGAGAAAAACTTGGAGCAAAATATAAGGCAGGAGATCACTACCAATAGATATAAATATGATCACACTATGCATCTGTCATCTATTTCCTTTTCTTTGGAATTCTACCTGGTGTGATGCACAAAGGATTGAGATTATCAGGTATGATAATAGTATAAGTAAGTTTCAAATCTCAGTTAATATAGGATATATTTGGCATCTTCTAAATAGCAAAAAAGGGAGAAATAAAAAGGATTATCTTGAAAATAACATTTACTAATTTTGTAGAAAAGTATTTAATTTGGAATTGAGATAATAGATATCATCTTCCTTTTACTTAAACTAATTTAACTAATTTTAGTTAAAACTAACTAAAAGGAGATATCATTACTTAAACTAATCCTCCTTTTACTTAATTGTATATTTATACTTAATTTTATATAGATTTATATTATAAAATAGTAATTACACAAGAGTTCCTCAACCTGCTCAAGAGATTTGTTCTCTAGACAATAGGGTTTCATTCAATTAGTCATCACTATTCTGGGAACAACATTGGTGTTGGATGTCAGAGGTTGTCTTGTATCCAATACTTATTACTACATTTTGCAGAGGAAAAGAAAGTAATAATAATAAATCTGAGGGGAAAAAAAAAACTGTGGATGAGTGAACTTGGGGATTTTGATTTGACAAAACATCCTAAAATTATTTTGAGTGTCTTGGTTTAGGCAAAATATTTTGTTAAAGAACATTTCTCATTGCTTTATCTTGTTAAATAAAATGGGAAACATGTGGTCATAATTACTCACATATATCTTAGCAAAACATTAGTATAAAAAGTTCATGAATTCAGTGTAGATTTATGAGTTACATCCTTTTACTAAGGTTTTTATAACATTTTAACTGGGAATTGGGATTTAAAGAATGAGAGCTTTAAGCTATTTAGAGTCTATTGAAGTTCAACAAGATGGGGAATGACATGCTCATCAAATAATATATCAGCTGGTTTTCCTATGTACAATAATTTTGAAGATGATTCATGAGCCAGTATGGAAAAATGTAAAAAATGGAAACTGTAGTCACAAAGCATGAGTTGAAATCCAAACTTTGTTTTTTAATTCTCTAAGCCTCAGTTTCTCATCAAAATAATAGAGATATTGATTTGTGCTTCAAATAATTGTTCTCATTATTAGTAAATTACATTAAGGTAATACACAATGCCTTGTACAAGGAAAGCACATAGAAGTTCTCTTTGAATTAAATGGTATGCCATGGAGTTTTGTAGATTAAAATTCAAAATTGTTGTTGTTCAATCACTAGTTTGTGCTGGACTCTTTGAGACCATGGACTGCAGCATGCCAGGTTCCCTGTCCACTAACTCCCAGAGTTTGCTCAAATTCATGTTCATTGACTCGATGGTGCCATCCAACCATCTCATCCTCTGTTACCCCCTTTTAATCCTGCCCTCAATCTTTCCCAACATCAGCAACTTTTCCAATGAGTTAGCTCTTCTCATCAGGTGGCCAAAGTATTGGGGCTTCAGCTTCAGAATCAGTCCTTCCAGTTTGTTGAGATCCACACAGTCAAAGGCTTTAGCTTTTTCAATGAAGCAGAAGTAAATATTTTTCTGGAAATCTCTTGCTTTTTTAATGATACAACAGCTGTTGGCAATTTGATCTCTGATTCCTCTGCCTTTTCTAAATCCAGCTTGTACATCTTGAAGTTTTCAGTTTTTGTATTGTTGAAACCTAGCTTGAAGGATATTGAGCATAATCTTGCTAGCATGTGAAATGAGTGCAGTTGTATGGCAATTTGACCATTCTTTGTCATTGTCTTTCTTTGAGATTGGAACGAAAACTGACCTTTTCCACTCCACTGTCGTGTTTCCAAATTTGCTGGCATATTGAGTGCAGCACTTTAATAGCATCATCTTTTAGGATTGGAAATAGCCCAGATGAAATCCCATCACCTCCACTAGCTTTGTTCTTAGTGATGCTTCCTAAGGCCCACTTGACTTCACACTGCAGGATGTCTGGCTCTAAGTAAGTGACAACACCATTATGATTATCCAGATCATGAGACCTGTTTTGTATAGTACTTCTGTGTATTCTTGCCGTCTCTTCTTAATCTCTTCTTCTCTTAGGTTCTTACCATTTCTATCCTTTATTGGCCCATCTTGGCATGAAATCATCCCTTAATATATCCAATTTTCTTGAACAGATTTCTAGTCTTTTCCATTCTATTGTTTTCTTCTATTTCTTTGCATTGTTCTCTTAAGTATACTACTTAAGAGATTAGCACACCAATACAGTATACTAACACATATATATGGAATTTAGGAAGATGGCAATGACAACCCTGTATGCAAGACAGGAAAAAAGACACAGATGTGTATAACAGACTTTTGGACTCAGAGGGAGAGGGAGAGGGTGGGATGATTTGGGAGAATGGGAATTCTAACATGTATACTATCATGTAAGAATTGAATTGCCAGTCCATGTCTGACGTAGGGTGCAGCATGCTTGGGGCTGGTGCATGGGGATGACCCAGAGAGATGTTGTGGGGAGGGAGGTGGGAGGGGGGGTCATGTTTGGGAACGCATGTAAGAATTAAAGATTTTAAAATTAAAAAAAATAAACAAAAAATAAATAAAAATTAAAAAAAAAGAGATTAGCACACTTATCTCTCTGTGCTATTTCTTTGGAACTCTGCGTTCAGCTGAGTATATCTTTCCCTTTCTCCTTTGCCTTCCACTTCTCTTCCTTTCTCAGCTATTTGTAAGACCTCCTCAGACAACAATTTTGACTTCATGCATTTCTTTCTCTTGGGGACGGTTTTGGTCACTGTCTCCTGCATAATGTTACAAATCTCCATCCATAGTCCTTCAGGCACTCTATCTATCAGATTTAATTCCTTGTATCTATTTGTCATTTCCACTGTATAATCATAAGGGATTTGCTTTACATAATATCTGAATGGCCTAGTGGTTTTCCCTACTTATTCAATTTAAGTCTGAATTTTGCAATAAGGAGTTCATGATCTGAGCCACAGTCAGTTCCCAGTCTTGTTTTTGCTGACTGTATAGAGCATCTCCATCTTCAGCTACAAAGAATATAATCAATCTGATTTCAGTATTCACCATCTGGTGATGTCCACGTGTCATTTCGTCTCTTGTGATGTTGGAAGATGGTGTTTGGTATGACTAGTGTGTTTTCTTGGCAAAACTCTGTTAGCCTTTGCCCTGCTTCATTTTGTTCTCCAAGGCCAATATGTCTATTACTCCAGATATCTCTTGACTTCTACTTTTGCATTTCAATACCCTATAATGAAAAGGACATCTTGTTTTGGTGTTAGTTCTAGTCTTCTTGTTCTTCATACAACCATTCAACTTTAGCTTCTTTGGCATTAGTGCTTGGAGCATAGACTTGGATTACTGTGATGTTGAATGGTTTACCTTGAAAATGAACCGAGAATATTCTGTCAGTTATGAGACTGCACCCAAGTACTACATTTGGACCTTTTGTTAACTATGAGGGCTACTCTCTGTCTTCTAAAGGATTCTTCCTCACAGAAGTATTTAATGGTTATCTGAATTAAATTCACCCATCCCCATCCATTTTAGTTCACTGACTCCTAAACAATTGATGTTCATTCTTGCCATCTCCTTTTTGACCACATCAAATTTACCTTGATTCATGGCTCTAACATTACAGATTCCTATGAAATATTCTTCTTTACTACATCAGGCTTTAATTTTACCACCATACACATCCACAGCTGGGCTTCATTTCTGCCAAGGCTCAGCATCTTCATTCTTTGTTGTGCTATTTCTCTGTTCTTGCCCAGTAACATATTGGACACCTACTGACCTGTAGGGTTCATCTCTCAGTGTTATATCGTTTTGCTTTTTCATAATTTTCACAAGATTCTCATGGCAAGAGTACTGAACTGGTTTGTCATTCCCTTCTCCAGCAGACCATGTTTTGTCAGACCTCTCCACCGTGACCCATCTGTCTTGAATGGCCCTACATGCAGTGTTTTCATTAATTCTACTATGTAACTACTTACCCACCTACCTATCACATCTTGTAGTAAGATTTTCAATGTTTTTTTTTTCCATTAATAGCTCTATATCTTCCTGAGAGGGAAAGCATCCGTAGCCAACTAAACTGTTGTGTATAAATGGACTGGTTGAGTAGTTGCTCAGTGGTCACCTCTTCCTTTCTTTTAAATACGTTTGCAGCAAAGTTTTATACTGAGCAGAACACAATGTACTGGTGCCAGAGTAGGACTCCAACTGCATGGAAAACAGCAAAGATCATCACAATACTAGCCACCAGGAAGGAGTTAAAGTCTCTTGCATCTTTGGTATCACAAAATCAGCAAAAAAAAAAAAAAAAAAAGTCACCAAAGAAAACTCAAGACAGCAAGTATTGGTGGAACAATACTTTTAGTCACACACAGAAGAGACAGAGTGAGATCAGCTTCAATGGCTGTGTAAATCCCTCGTGACTAGCAGGTGTCCCTGGCAGCAGTCACAGAGCAACTGGCCTATGTGCACCACTCCCCACGTCCCAGCAGAAGGACTTTGACCCTTCCTCTGTGAAGTCTGGAACACTAAAAACTGGGATATGACTGAAGTCCACTGACATACACGCTTCATCAGAGCAAAGGAATACTATTGAGCATGAAACCAGAAAAGATATTTCTTGAATAGGCTGACAAGTCCCACTGTATAGGCTGTTCATTGCTTGGTAAGGAAATGTCCCATGCCCAGAGTCCATTGTTACTGAATGGGTTGAATGAAGGTCAACAGACTGTACACAGGAGAGTGTCATTCCCAATATTTTAAATTACATTTCAGCCAATAAAACCATGCAACAACACATTAATAAGAAATTAAAAAAAATAGGTTTATAACCAAGAGGAGCAAAAAATATATTTTATATGATAAATTGGGAGAATTCAGATGTCTGTTTATATCTCTTTACATATATATTTTAATCATGTAAAAAAGCTTAATAATTTAGCATACATAAAATTCAAACTCTGATTTAGAAGAGAAGTGAATCAATTTTCAGAAACATGTTGCCTTGCTAAAGGGTCTTAACTGAACAAATTTTAACATCTTCTTTACATCTTTTTCATGTATGTAATCCTCATCAATATCACTGAACTCCCCTTGATTTCAATATGGACAATTTAATTGAAACTTCTGCATGCCCAACTCCTAGTGACATAAACTGAAGAAAAAATAATTAGTTTCAGTGGGAGTTACATGAATGTACAGAAGGAAGATTGGAGCAAAAGTTATGTTTCACATGGTTTTCACAGTTTTGATGGCCTCTCAAATTAGAATCAAGCTCTTATAAAAAAGGAAAGTTAGGATACCTGTTTCTACTGTGTATAGGTTAGGAGTGAGAAGAGAGGTTGTCTTAACTCTTAGTAGCTTCAAGCCATGTTTGTTTTTTTTAATATACCCTGAGAAGCAGTGTATATGAAGACTGATCTTACTCCTTAAGAGAATATCTGGGTAAGATATCTTTGTTAGGTAGAAGATTTTCTCATGTTTATTTTCTAAGGATGTCGTAAGTGAAGTTAGGGACCTTACTGAAGCAGATGTTTTGTTTAAAATAGACACTAAACATAAACTCATACTTAAACCATGAACTATAAAACTAAACTGAATTGATATATTTTAATATGCTTTATTTCATTAACAAATTACTATTTATCTTGACTTTTTTCTTTAAGATATAAACAGTGTTCATTTTAAAATTATAAAAATTTGCACTGATAATTCCAAGTGTCCTTTTTGAGATTCAACAAAATACAATTTGTTTGTAAGAGGAGTCATTATTTTTGTCATGAGTAAGATGGCTAAATTCAGGCAAAATGAGAAGAAAATTTCAAACATGAAAATCTTTATAATATAATTTATAAGGGCAAAGGCCCTGAGGAAATTTAAGTCATAGTCTATTGACATAAAATATCTTCATTTTTTAAAGAAAAGTAATGAATACTATTAATTATTCCTTTGAACTCTGATAATACTTGCTTTAGACTATACTTTAAAATGCACAATAATCTTAGAATTAAATATATGGAGAAAACTGTTTGGATACAAAATATTATCCTATATAAAAGCAGTATGTAACTTTATTAATATACAATTCTAAGCATATTTGCAGGAAAAAAAAAAAAACAACAACAACAAAGAAAGAAACAACCAGATGCTTTTCTTGGTTGATGACTAGGAACCAAGTCATTTATAAAACAGAAAAGGCATAACATTATTTCTGAAAGACTACTTTAATTAAAAGAAGTAAGGGTGTTATTAAGAATGAATAGGATTTTAAAGCACTTAAATATTGAAGTAGAAAATGAAAAATTGGCAACATAACAGAGAGAGTAAAATTATCTTCTGATTCGTAGATCATAATTGAATGTACATATTGGAATGAATAACGATAGGTGATGTTTCCCCTTTAACTTTTCATATTAAGTATTCAAACCACTTATTTTTCCCAGTACTAATATTTATTTTCTAAAAAAATAAAAGTATTATTTTCTGAAATCTTTGTTGAGAATTTTTTGTTTTCATGATGTATATATGCACATTTATATAATATGCATATAATGTATATACATCCTGCACATTTATTTCCCTACAAAAACCAACATCTGTAATAGAGTTTATCTCTAATGTACTATGGACTTCCTTGTGGCTCAGTTGGTAAAGAATCTGCCTGCAATGATGGAGAAATGGGTTCGATCCCTGGGTTCGGAAGATTCTCTGAAGAAGGGCATGGCAACACACTCCAGTATTCTTGCCTGGAGAATCCCAATAAATAGAACAGCCTGGGGGACTACACTCCATGCAGTCACTAAGAGTCAGACATGACCGACTAAGCACACATAATTTACTATAGAGAAAGCTTAATAATTATTCTAAAACTTTCTTCTAGCTACCTTTACTCTTCTAGTTTGTCACATCCTACTTGCTGCAAATCCTTATACAGTTATGGTTTCTAGCTAGTAATGCCTGGGAAAATCACCTTTCTTAGAAATCAAGAGTCAGAACCAAGTGTGTTGAGCTTGAGTTTAAAAATTTATACTGTAACTGTTAGCTACATTAATCTCCAGCCAGCACACCTGAAACCTAAAACTAACTTCACATCCCAAATAAAAGTCTGTTAGCAGAAGATAAATAATTCCCTGGAGGACACAATTTCTTCAGAAGATGGAGTTTGTCTTAAATACACGCTGATAATTCAAAGAAACTGTAACACATCTGCTTAGTTCTTTCCAAAGTAACTAATTATAAGCAGAAGTTAGAGTAGAACATTTTGTGAAATGGTGGAAAACAGACCCATAATTCACAATTTCAGAGCATGTAAGTTGAGTTCATATCATCTACTCACAGTTTTCATGAATACTCAACCAATAAAGGAAATAATTTATGAAACAATTTATTACTTTCTTTGTTTTGGAGTTTTAAAACAATGAAAGGAAAGGAATGGAGTTTCTTATACAGAATTTAATCTTGAACTGCTGTATAAACATAGATTGGGGGTAGATGAAATTCACATGTAAAAAGCCAAAAGTCTGGCCAGAGGAATAAAGACTAAAAATGAGTTGAATGCAAAGTTTATTACGGAAGTCATTGTAAGGCAAAGAGAACTCCTCTCAGAGTCTGGCTCAGTACATGACAATTTCTTGAGAGAGGGAGGTAAAGAACATTTTTCCCCTTGAGTTTTATGAGATAGTATATAAAAATATTAAAAGGCTGGTGTGTTGTTTCCTTCAATAATATTGCTCATAGACTTGATTGCTGCTGAGGACCTACCACTGACTCTCAAGAAAGAGTAAGATCAAGCCCTTATCTCCTTGGGACCAGAAGTCTTCATCTCAATATTTTTTTTACTAGGAGATCATAAGCTTATGTGCTTTGGCCTGGCCCTTTACCTCTGAACTAGTTGTGAAAATCTTTTACAGCCTGTAATCTTTGGCCATGATGCATTTTTACACACCAGTCACACTGGCTTAGGTTCACTATGGGATCTGGTAAAATACTTCTGCACTAATGTTTTGTTTTATTTAGTTTTGAATGATAAAGTCAATATTCAAACACAGGTTAGAGTTAAAATAAAAATCCTATAAAGGTAGGATAAATTTTTCTGAGTTGCAGTCTGATATGCAATATTTCCCATGATACCTAGGACTCAACTAGTAGGCTGCCAACTGGAACATTTAATGAAGATTGCAAAAGGCAGAATTTGTGGTATTTCTATCATTTAGTACTGTCATATCGGGTAGTGAGTCTGAATTTTCGGAAGTGTCTCTTGAGACTACCTAAATGCTAGAACCTTGGAAGGAGATGATATGGAGAATTTTATTCAGATTGAATCACATTAAGACTGATTTATTTCTGGACTGACTATGGTCCTAGATTCCTGAAATGCTGAAACTGGAAAATCTATCCACTATCATTTAAATTGGCCATTTGCAAGTTTGGCTGAGTATTAGAATCACTTGGAGAAATTTTCTTTAGAGATCCTGGGGATAAGGTACAGACCTAAATGTCTATTATCTGGTATCATTGTATTAAAACCATTCTCAGAGTCAGAGGCTTAGTAGCATCAAATTATTGCATTATATACTTGTGTTGATGGGCTGAGGCTCAGCTTGGTGTTTTGGTTTTTGTTGTTGTTGTTTCCTCCAAACCTTTTTTTTTTTCCCCTCCATGCTAGTCTCACTTACAGTTTTTCTTTGGCAGCATTTAACTGGGAGCTGTAACCGGGCTGTTTAGAATGGCCTCTCTCCCCATGGCCTCTCCGATACAGAGTCAAGTAGGAGTGAGAGCCAAAGTTTTGTATGCTATGTTAAAAGACACTTTTTATAAGTGATCTTCATTCACTGCAATAAGTGAAGAAACCAGTAAGGAAATGAGAATGTGTATCCAGATAGATTCAATGACATAAATGTGGCATCACAGCTGGTTAATGATATGCCCAGCCTAGACTTAGATCTTTGAAAACTGGGGGCAAAGCCTTGTTGATCACATTGACAGCCTTTTCTGAACAATGTTGGATTCCTGATCTCCAAAGAAGATTTAGCTTCGGGACCAAAGACCAGGCTTGAACACTCAGAGCTCTTGCTTGGGAGAAGTTTTATTACAGTGCAAAGGGACAGAGGAAGCTTCTGACATAGACATTAGAAGGGGGTAGAGAGTGCTCCAAATGCTGTTTCAGCAAGGGAGCTATGAGTTCAGTTCAGTTCAGTTCAGTCGCTCAGTCGTGTCTTGAGTCTTTGCAACCCCATGTATTGCAGCAAACCAGGCTTCCCTGTCGATCACCAACTCCCGGAGTTCACCCAAACACATGTGCATCGAGTCAGTGATGCCATCCAGCCATCTCATCCTCTGTCGTCCCCTTCTCCTCCTGCCCCCAATCCCTCCCACCATCAGAGTCTTTTCCAGTGAGTCAACTCTTCGTGTGAGGTGGCCAAAGTATTGGAGTTACAGCTTCAACATCAGTCCTTCCAAAGAGCACCGAGGACTGATCTTTTTAGAATGAACTGGTTGGATCTCCTTGCAGTCCATGGGACTCTCCAGAGTCTTCTCCAACACCACAGTTCAAAAGCATCAATTCTTCGGCGCTCAGCTTTCTTCACAGTCCAACTCTCACATCCATACATGACCACTGGAAAAACCATAGCCTTGACTAGATGGACCTTTGTTGGCAAAGTAATGTCTCTGCTTTTCAATATGCTATCTAGGTTGGTCATAACTTTTCTTCCAAGAAGTAAACATCTTTTAATTTCATGGCTACAATTACTATCTGCAGTGATTTTGGAGCCTCCCAAAATAGTCTGACACTGTTTCCACTGTTTCTCCATCTATTTCCCATGAAGTGATGGGACTAGATGACTTGATCTCCCTTTTCTGAATGTTGAGCTTTAAGCCAACTTTTTCACTCTCCTCTTGCACTTTCATCAAGAAGTTTTTAGTTCCGCTTCACTTTCTGCCATAAGGGTGGTGTTATCTGCATATCTGAGGTTATTAATATTTCTCCCAGCAGCCTTGATTCCAGCTTGTTCTTCATCCAGCCTGGCGTTTCTCATGATGTACTCTGCATAGAAGTTAAATAAGCAGGGTGACAATATACAGCCTTGACGTACTCCTTTTCTATTTGGAACCGGCCTCTTGTTCCATGTCCACTTCTAACTGTTGCTTCCTGGCCTGCATAAAGGTTTCTCAAGAGGTAGGTCAGGTGGTCTGGTATTCCCATCTCTTTCAGAATTTTCCACAGTTTATTGTGATCCAAACAGTCAAAGTCTTTGGCATAGTCACTAAAGCAGAAATAGATGTTTTTCTGGAACTCTCTTCCTTTTTCCTTGATCCAGCAGATGTTGGCAATTTGATCTCTGGTTCCTCTGCCTTTTCTAAAACCAGCTTGAACATCAGGAAGTTCACAGTTCACATATTGTTGAAGCCTGGCTTGGAGAATTTTGAGCATTACTTTACTAGCATGTGAGATGAGTGCAAATGTGTGGTAGTTTGAGCATTCTTTGGCATTGCCTTTCTTTAGGATTGGAATGAAACTGACCTTTTCCAGTCCTGTCTCCAATGCTGAATTTTCCAAATTAGCAGGCATATTGAGTGCAGCACTTTCATAGCATCATCTTCCAGGATTTGAAATAGCTCAACTGGAATTCCACCACCTCCACTAGCTTTGTTTGTAGTGATGCTTTCTAAGGCCCACTTGACTTCACATTCCAGGATGTCTGACTCTAGGTAAGTGATCACACCATCATGATTACCTGGGTCGTGAAGATCTTTTTTGTACAGTTCTTCTGTGTATTCTTGCCACTTCTTCTTAATATCTTCTGGTTCTGTTCGGTCCATACCATTCCTGTCCTTTATCAAGCCCATCTTTGCATGAAATGTTCCTTTGGTATCTCTGATTTTCTTGAAGAGATCTCTAGTCTTTCCCATTCTATCGTTTTCCTCTATTTACTTGCATTGATCTCTGAGGAAGGCTTTCTTATCTCTCCTTGCTATTCTTTGGAACTCTGCATTCAGATGCTTATATCTTTCCTTCTCTCCTTTGCTTTTTACTTCTCTTACTTTTTAAAATTGGTTATTACAATAAGTCAAAAGAATATCACAAGTTTGTAATGATTTTACCAGACCCACTCCAATTTGCATGTTAAGATAACCGGATTAGAATTTAACGATAGAAAACTTTTACCAGAACCACTCCCATAATTTACATTTTAAGATACCAGGATTAGTCAGAAGATTTTCAAGAAGGAGAGACTGTCCTTAAGCAGGATACATTGTTATTATAAAATCTCTCAGTTTGGTTCAGTAGCTCAGTCATGTCCAACTCTTTGCCACCCCAGGAACTGCAGCATGCCAGGCCTCCCTGTACATCACCAACTCCAGGAGTTTACTCAAACTCGGTCCATTGAATTGGTGATGTCATCGAGCCATCTCATCCTCTGTCTTCCCCTTCTCCTCCTTCCTTCAATCTTGCCCAGCATTAGGGTCTTTTCAAATGAGTCAGTTCTTCATGTCAGGTGGCCAAACTACTGGAGTTTCAGCTTCGACATCAGTCCTTCCAATGTATATTCAAGACTGATTTCCTTTAGGATGGACTGGTTGGATCTCCTTGCAGTCCAAGAGACTCTAAAGAGTCTTCTCCAGCACCACAGTTCAAAAGCATCAATTCTTCGGCACTCAGCTTTCTCTACAGTCCAACTCTCACATCCATACATGACCACTGGAACAACCATAGCCTTGACTAGATGGACCTTTGTTGGCAAAGTTATGTCTCTGCTTTTTAATATGCTGTCTAAGTTGGGCATAACTTTTCTTCCAAGGTGTAGGTGTCTTTTAATTTCATGGCTACGGTCACCATCTGCAGTGGTTTTGGAGCCCCCCCAAAAATAAAATCTGCCACTGTTTCCACTGTTTTCCCATCTATTTGCCACGAAGTGGTGGGACTGGATCTTAGTTTTCTGAATGTTGAGCTTTAAACCAACTTTTTCACTCTCCTCTTTCACTTTCATCAAGAGACTCTAGTCCTTCACTCTAGTTCTTCTTCACTCTCTGTAATAAGGGTGATGCCATCTGCATATCTGAGGTTATTGCTATTTCTCCCAGCGATCTTGATTCCAGCTTGTGCTTCATCCAGCCCAGCATTTTTCATGATGTACTCTCCATTAAGTTAAATAAGCAGGGTGACAATATACAGCCTTGATGTACTCCTTTTCCTATTTGGAACCAGTCTGTTATTCCATGTCCAGTTCTAAGTGTTGCTTCCTGATCTGTATACAGATTTCTCAAGAGGCAGTTCAGGTGTTCTGGTATTCCCATCTCTTTAAGAAATTTCCACAGTTTGTGGTGATCCAGTCAGTCAAAGTTTTGGCATAGTCAATGAAACAGAAAGAGATAATTTCTGGAACTCTCTTGCTTTTTCCATGATCCAATGGATGTTGGCAATTTGATATCTGGTTCCTCTGCCTTTTTTAAAACCAGCTTGAATAGCTGGAAGTTCATGGTTCATGAATTATTGAAGCCTGGCTTGGAGTAATCTGAACATTACCAGCATGTGAGTTGAGTTCAATTGTGCAGTAATTTGAGCATTCTTTGCTATTGCCTTTCTTTGGGATTGGAATGAAAAATGACCTTTTCCAGTCCCAATTCTTAGTACAGAGTTTAAGCTGAATTGTTTTGCTGTGTAACCATCAATTCTGAGCTTAAATTAAAAAGAAAAGTTTTATGTGACTAAGACACAGGAATGTAGAGAAAAAAAAGAAAAAAGATATTTGTCCTTTCCTCCTCCTTAAGACTTTCAGACCCTTCTCTCTTCCTAGGGGACCCTGGACTCCTTATCACCCTACCTAGAAATTGATTCTCTCATTCCCCCCCTCCCCCGGCCCTGCTTTTAGGATAATTATGTTGCTAAGGGAAAGGGGTGTCATTTTCATTCTAACCCTCATTTGGAGGGTCTCTGATCCAGGGGCCCCAAGTAATAGTTGGAGGAGGCTGTGGCACTTGTAGGAGCCTGGATAACCATTTGTAACTTAAAAGCTTTCAGATGGTTAGAAACAAATCCAGTTACAGAGTTACAGTTGCAGGGAGCAAACAGTAAAAACACAACAATTAGAATTATTGTGATTAAGATAGCTTTCTACCATGGGGAGCTAGTTAACACTTCCCAAAGTATGGTGACTGAGGCTTCAGGAGAATACATAACCTGAATCATCTTGATCATGTGTATGGTAATGAGAATAACATTAGTACTCATATCTGGTATATATACAACATTGGTTATGAATGGCACAATTTCCTCCTTGTATGGCTGTTAGAATATCTAAGGCTAACCTGTTTTGTAAAACCATCTTTCTAAAATTTGTATTTGTTCAGCATTAAGGGCTGAAATATCTTTTCTGAGAATCTTGTAAAGCCTGTTGAGTAGAGTTAGTCAGAACATCAACTCATAGCATTACATCTGTAGTTCCATTAGAAGGAATGAGTATTGCAGCCAGATAATCATACCAGTGAAAAAAACAAACCTTGCCAGTGAGCTCTAAGGTGTGGCATTAGCAGGCTTCTCTGGAAGCTCTGAAAATATGAAGCCATGAGTAAAAGCTAGACCTAGGGTGCATCTCCTTATTCAGCCAGGGGAAAGCCACACCCATAGGTAAGAGCCAGATATCCAATAGATCCAATTTGGAGCAAACCATCATGACTGAGGGATCCAGTCCCAATGAGTTTCTGGCCAGGCAAAAGGAGGATCTGAACTAGGATTGGAAAGCACAGGAATGATTACATTGCATATTTCTTGAGACAAGATCCCAATTGTTCCCAATCATTATAATTAGAATTTACCTCTAAGACCTGTTCAGATCTAACCACAGGGTAACCTACTTTCCACTTCCCATCCTGAACAAAAGAACTGCCATCTGTAAATATATCCATGTCAGAATTGTCTAATGGGGTATCCATTAGATCTTCCCAAGCTGCATAGTTTAAAGTTAGGAATTGGGAACAATTGTGATCAGATGTTTTCATCTTCCTTTTCAGGAAGTAAAGTGGCAGGACTTAAGTTTCCACAGACTTTAAGCTTAGTTATTGGTCCTTCTGACAACAGTGACTGATATTTAAGAAGCCGACTGTCTGCCATCCAAATATTAACTTTAGAGTTTAAGATTCCACTCACATGATGAGAAGTTAGTATAGTAAGATTTCTCCCACTAATACGTTTGAGAGCTTCGGGTGCAAACAAAGCAATTATGACAATTACTCTCAGCCAATGTGGCCACCATGTTCTACTACATCTAATTTTATGCTCAGGAATCCTTTAGGCTGCTGGTGAGGCCCTCAGAGTTGTGTCAAACCCAGATTTATGACAAACAAATTGAACTCTGATCCTGTGGGCAGACTTAAAGCAGGAGCTTGTGGGAGAGCAGTTTGAAGAACCTTAAAAGCCTTTTCAGTCTCAGGGAACAAACCAGTTTGTTAGTTTGGGCCTGCTGAGTTTCAGTTATAAGTTAATATAAAGACTAGGCAAGTTCCCCATTGAACTGACTGACTCATTGGAAAAGACCTTAATGCTGGGAAAGATTGAAGGCAGGAGGAGAAGAGGGTAAGAGAGGATGAGATTGTTGGATGGCATCATCGACTTGAAGGACATGGGTTTGGGTAGACTCTGGGTGTTGGTAAAGGACAGGGAAGCCTGGCATGCTGCAGCTCATGGGGTCACAGAGTTGCCCATGATTAGCTGACTGAAGTGAACTGAAGTTCCCCATAACCCAAAATCCAAATTCATCAGTAGCCTATGATTCCCCAAAATCCTCTCAATTGTCTTAAAGTCATAGGCAGGGAATGATTAAATACAGGCTTAATTCTCTAGGGGCCTATGGCCCTAGTCTCTTCTGATACGATCAAGCCCAGATATTTAACAGATTGTTGACAAAGCTGAGCATTTTCCCTTCATGCCTTATAACTTCAGCCAGCCAAAAAGCTAAGGAAGACGTCTGAGGCTTGTGAGCAAGCTTCCTCTGTCTCAGCACAGAACAGAACATCACCTACATACTGTAGCACCACTGCCTTGGAGCTATTAAAGTTTTATAAATCCTATGAAAACAGAATCGGAAAGACTAGACATCTCTTCAAGAAAATTAGAGAAACCAAGGGAACATTTCATGCAAAGATGGGCTCGATAAAGGACAGAAATGGTATGGACCTAACAGAAGCAGAAGATATTAAGAAGAGGTGGCAAGAATACACGGAAGAACTGTACAAAAAAAAATCTTCATGACCCAGATAATCATGATGATGTGATCACTCATCTAGAGCCAGACATCCTGGAATGTGAAGTCAAGTGGTCCTTAGAAAGCATCATTACGAACAAAGCTAGTGGAGGTGATGGAATTCCAGTTGAGCTCTTTCAAATCCTGAAAGATGATGCTGTGAAAGTGCTGCACTCAATATGCCAACAAATTTGGAAAACTCAGCAGTGGCCACAGGCCTGGAAAAGGTCAGTTTTCATTCCAATCCCAAAGAAAGGCAACATCAAAGAATGCTCAAACTACCACACAATTGCACTCATCTCACATGCTAGTAAAGTAATGCTCAAAATTCTCCAAGCCAGGCTTCAGCAATACATGAACCATGAACTTCCTGATGTTCAAGCTGGTTTTGGAAGAGGCAGAGGAACCAGAGATCAAATTGCCAACATCCGCTGGATCGTGGAAAAAGCAAGAGTGTTCCAGAAATACATCTATTTCTGCTTTATTGACTATGCGAAAGCCTTTGACTCTGTGGATCACAATAAACTGTGGAAAATTCTGAGAGATGGGAATACCAGACCACCTGACCTGCCTCTTGAGAAATCTGTATGCAGGCCAGGAAGCAACAGTTAGAAGTGGACATGGAACAACAGACTGGTTCCAAATAGGAAAAGGAGTATGTCAAGGCTGTATATTGTCACCCTGCTTATTTAACTTATATGCAGAGTACAGCATGAGAAACGCTGAACTGGAAGAAACACAAGCTGGACTCAAGATTGCCAGGAGATATATCAATAACCTCAGATATGCAGATGACACCACTCTTATGGCAGAAAGTGAAGAGGAGCTAAAAAGCCTCTTGATGAAAGTGAAAGAAGAGAGTGAAAAAGTTGGCTGAAAGCTCAACATGCAGAAAATGAAGACCATGGCATCCGGTCCCATCACTTCATGGGAAATAGACGGGGAGACAGTGGAAACAGTTTCAGACTTTATTTTTTGGGGCTCCAAAATCACCGCAGATGGTGACTGTAGCCATGAAATTAAAAGACGCTTACTCCTTGGAAGAAAAGTTATGACCAACCTAGATGGCATATTCAAAAGCAGGAACATTACTTTGCTGACTAAGGTCCGTCTAGTCAAGGCTATAGTTTTTCCTGTGATCATGTATGGATGTGAGAGTTGGACTGTGAAGAAGGCTGAGCACCAAAGAATGATGCTTTTGAACTGTGGTGTTGGAGAAGACTCTTGAGAGTCCCGTGGACTACAAGGAGATCCAACCAGTCAATTCTGAAGGAGATCAACCCTGGGTTTTCTTTGGAAGGAATGATGCTAAAGCTGAAACTCCAGTACTTTGGCCACCTGATGCAAAGAGTTGACTCATTGGAAAAGACTCTGATGCTGGGAGGGATTGGGGGCAGGAGGAGAAGGGGACGACCGAGGATGGGATGGCTGGATGGCATCACGGACTCGATGGACGTGAGTCTGAGTGAACTCCGGGAGATGGTGATGGACAGGAAGGCCTGGCGTGCTGCGATTCATGGGGTCACAAAGAGTCGGACATGACTGAGTGACTGAACTGAACTGAACTGAACTGAACTGATGACAAACTTTGGTCAAATAGGTGGGGGCTATCACAAAAGTCTTGGGGCAAAACTGTCCAGGTTAACTGAGAAGCCAGCTAAGTAGGGTCTTCAAAGGCAAATAGAAATTGACTTTCCTCCACCAATCGTACAGAATAGAAGGCATCTTTTAAATCAATTACTGAGAAATATTTGGCCCATGCAAGAATTTCAGACTACAAAGTATAAGGATTAGGCACCCTGGGGTGTAAAGGAACCACAGCCTCATTTATAATTTGTAAATCTTGATCTAGTCTCCATTTATCATTTGACTTTTTCACAGCCCAAATAGGAGTGTTGCATGGACTATTACAGGGAAAGCCCCTGTTGTTTTAACTTTTCATTGATGGATCTTAACCCTTCCTTAGCACAGAGGCTAGAGCTCTGAGTGTTCTTACCTTGTCCTGAAGATCCCAGATGATAGCTTATGGTGAATGATGTCAGATTCGTGATCTCCAAAGAAGATTTAGCTTTAGGACCAGGGACCAGACTTGATCAAAGAGCTTTTGTATAGCAGAGCTTTATTAAAGTATAAAAAGGAACAGAGAAAGCTTCTGACATAGACATCAGAAGGGGGCAGAGAGTGCCCCCCTCACTAGTCTTAGCAATTTCAGTTCAGCACACTCATTTAGTCGTGTCCGACTCTTTGCGATCCCGTGAACCATAGCTCGCCAGGCCTCCCTGTCCATCACCAACTCCCGGAGTCCACCCAAACCAATGTCCATTGAGTCGGTGATGCCATCCAACCATCTCATCCTCTGCCATCCCCTTCTCCTCCCACCTTCAATCTTTGCCAGCATCAGGGTCTTTTCAAATCAGTCATGTTTTCACATCAGGTGGCCAAAGTTTTGGAGTTTCAGCTTCAACATCAGTCCCTCCAATGAACACTCAGGACTGATCTCCTTTAGAATGGACTGGTTGGATCTCCTTGCAGTCCAAGGTACTCTCAAGAGTCTTCTCCAACATCACAGTTCAAAAGCATCAATTCTTTGACCCTCAGCTTTCTTTATAGTTCAACTCACATCCATACATGACTACTGGAAAAACCATAGCCTTAATTAGATGGACCTTTGTTGGCAAAGTAATGTCTCTGCTTTTTAATATGCTGTCTAGGTTGATTATAAATTTCCTTCCAAGGAGTAAGTATTTTTTATTTGATGGCTGCAGTTGCAATCTTCAGTGATTTTTCAGCCCCAAAACATAAAGTCAGCCACTATTTCCACTGTTTCCCAATCTATTTGCCATGAAGTGATGGGACAAGATGCCATGATCTTAGTTTTCTGAATGTTGAGTTTTAAGCCAACGTTTTCACTCTCCTCTTTTACTTTCATCAAGAGGCTCTTTAGTTCTTCTCTTTCTCCCATAAGGGTGGGGTCATCTGCATATTTGAGGTTATTGCTATTTCTCCTGACAATCTTGATTCCAGCTTGTGCTTCCTCCAACCCAGTGTTTCTCATGATGTAATCTGCATATAAGTTAAATAATCAGGGTAACAAGATACAGCCTTGATGTACTCCTTTTCCTATTTGGAACCAGTCTTAGCAAGGGAGTTATATTTTTTAATTGGTTATTATAGTAAGTAAAAAAGAATGTCTCAAGGCTGTAATAGCCATACCAGACCCACTCCCATAATATATATTTTAAGATAACAGGATTAGTCAGTAGGTTCTTAAGAAGGAGAAACGTATCCTCAAGAAGGATACATTGTTGTTATGTAATCCTTAGTACAGAGTATAAGCTGAGTTGTTTTGTTGTATAATCATCCATTCTAGGCTTAAGAAAAAAAATAATTTTGTCTGTTTCTCTTCCTTGAGGACTCCAGACCTATATCTCCACCTTGAGAGCCCCAACCCCTTTTCTTTTCCTGGGAGACCCTGGACTTCTTATCAACTTGCTTAGGAATTGACTCTTTCAACATTATTCTAAATTTCGATGCTGCATATAGAATAATGAGGGTTTAATATACACGTAATGCCACAGGACGATGTACTGATATGTGCTATTTTAAAATCTATTACAAGATTATTGATTTTTTAGACGGAAAGCAAATTTATAAGTTTGAGATAATGTACATGTTGTGTGTTTACGTGTGTTTGTGTATACCGGGCTGAAGAGCCAGAAAACACTTTAATTCTTTGGATGTAAGAACTCAACTCAATGTTGAGTTCTAGTCTACTGGCCTTGATTGAGATTCTAGTTTCTTCATGCTTCCTTCTTTAACAATTATGTAAAGTCACAGGTTTATATTCTCATTTGTATCTTTTTCAGGGTTAAGGAAGAAAAGAGTTTTAAGACCTATACCATTAGAAAGACTTCCAAAATCTCAAAGTCCCCATCCAATAACCAAGCTTAGCAAGAGGATATGTTTTTCAACCTATGACAAAGGCCCACCCATAGAGTCCCATCGATGTCTAAGCAATGCCATTTTCACAGGAAGATGTGAAGTAAGATTTTACTTTGTCTTTATGGAAAATTGCACCAACATCCTTTCAGGTGAAGGCACCCTTTTCTTTCTTCTTCCAAATTTCAGAACATAATCATCAATATCTAAGCTATTAAAAGTAAATTCAGCAATCTAGTTTAATTACTTCTTACAAATTTTCCTTACAGACAAGATAAAGACTAGATCTATATCTCCAGTTTATCTTCAAGGTATACCTTAAAAGACAAGAGAAAAGTAAACACACAATAAGAATCAGTAATATATAGGCACAAAGCAAACTCAATCAATATTGAAAAATAAACAATTTTCAAAAGGAAATATTTTATTTAGAACAGCTGTTCTGCTTTCAATAAACAAATATTTTTTTTGCTATTAAGCAAATAATTTAGCATGTTTGAGATAACCCCCCAAATATTTCTTAGAGGAATGGCTTCTACCCTCACCCTTAGCCAACTTTCCTTTCTTTTTGAACACAGTACGTATTACTGCTTCTGTTCTTCTGATGTAATGTGCCTGGTGATAGCCCAAGTGTTGTGGGAAGAAGTAAAAGCAGTGTGACATTCATTCATCTCTTCCTTTTTTAGAACAACCATATCAGCCTTTTATTGAGATGAAGAAACAAACTAGTCTGGATCAGTGAGTACATAGTAATGTAGAAAACAATTTCCCTGGAGAGTCACCTAGACTTCAAGTACATTTTATATGAAAAATATAGTTTCCTTTTCTGTACCACTGAGATTTTGATGGCCACATATCCTATCCTACTTTTACTAAGGAAGTTCATTCTAGAAGAGATTTTTCCCTAATATTTAAATAACAATTTACAGAGGTTTGCCTAGTAGTCATTCTTAAGGGTGAATTAAACTCTCCTTTGATATCTTATGGGGCTTCCCAGATGTTGCAATGGTAAAGAATTATTCTGACAATGCAGGAGTCATGGGTTTGATCCCTGGGTCCGGAAGATCCTCTGGAGGAAGAAATGGCAACTCACTCCAGTCTTGCCTGGAAAATTCATGGACAGAGGAGCCTGGTGGACTATAGTCTATAGCGTCACAGAGTCAGGCATGATGGAGAGCTTAATTACTCAGTATTGTATAACGTGTTTGATGGCTGCTGTCCTAAAAGCTTAGATTATCCTGGGGTAAAAAAGGACACGAAGAGAATGTTTAAAGTACTGGTAATTGTTTGTTTCATGATACAGGTCTTGTTACACATGTGAGTATAATTTGTGAAGATTCATAAGTGCTGATTACAAAAGGTGTGCCTACTTGAAATTTGCAATCTGTACACTTAAAGTTTGTATACTAGTCTAAATGTATTTTATTTGCTAAAAAGTTTACTGAAATAACTTTAAATAATATAATATTATATCACTGTTTTACTTATATTTGCTTAAAAGCTTCTCCTTGAAAAAAAAATTTAATGTCTTTGAGGTCTGGAATATCAGATTATTTTAAGTCCTGAGAGCCTGAATTTCACTTTACCCTTGCAGAGATTAATATTTTAAAAAAAAATATTTTAAATTTTCTTATTTTTTTAATTGAAGGATAATTGCTTTACAGAATTTTGTTCCACTTACACCAATGGACTGATCATCAAAACAGAAAAATTAATAAGGAAACACATCTTAAATGATACATTAGATAAGATGAATCTCATTGATAGCTTCAAGACATTCCATCCACATGCAGAAGAATAATTTTTATTAGGGATATTGGAAGCAGAAAAATGGAGAATACCCCTGTGTCTGTGTCAACTGAAATAAAATCAACTCAAATTTTCTTTGTACTCCTTTAGTTCAGTTCAGTCGCTCAGTCGTGTCCAACTCCTTAAGGGAATTTAAATATTTCTTAAGATTTCTGCAAATTCTTGGGAATGGAAGTAGATATGAGCCATCTTTAGTTCTGGGCCTCTGATTCTATACACTTTGCTTAAATTATAGTT
Source organism: Ovis canadensis (assembly GCF_042477335.2). Classification (NCBI taxonomy): domain Eukaryota; kingdom Metazoa; phylum Chordata; class Mammalia; order Artiodactyla; family Bovidae; genus Ovis; species Ovis canadensis. Next base: position 126,401,188 of record NC_091247.1, on the reverse strand, counting down.
CCTGTGACATACTTTATATGCCATCTCTCTTTCAGGATGAATTAACTGAGATATGAAACAGCCATTTGCTTAGCTAAAAAGAACAAAATAACACTTCTAATTCTCAGAAGACATTTGATAAACTTGACTGAAGATTGGATATAGCTAAATAAAGAAGGAGGGCATATTAAATCCGCATACACTATTTAAAATTGAATATCAGTTAGTGTTTATTTTAAAAGATATTTAGTATTCTTCTGGTATTAATTCTGATTCATGAAGAGCTTGGAAATCTTCTTTCTTCAAAGAAGAAAAAAATAACTGAGTTAACTGAACATTAACTTTTCTTGGGTCTTTCAAAGAACATAAGTCTGATGCATTTTTAGAGGCTGAATGTGAAATAGTTTGGAAGCTGCAGTCTTAGAGAGGCATAGAATTTTATGGACTTCACTTCCAGAGACTGTCCCTGCCATGGTCTCATGGATCGGAGAAAGATCTCCTCCTAGCTCTTGCAGAGAGAAGGGATCAGTAACCAAAGTGAAATGTACTCAGAACATTCTCTACAGCAAAGGCCTACTTCATAGGTGAAAATATTTCTCCTTCTCTTTCAAGAACTCCCACATTCGAAACTCTTCCTGTCTCATATAAGGGGAAAAACAGAAAACAACCTATGTCAATGGAGAAACACTTGTAAAGATCACAGCCTAGAGACAGGCTGGCTAAATGTTTCAGACTTAATCATGAAGTTACAGAATGTCTCCTCTCCAACACCTTACCACCTCAGCCAAAGGGCTGTAGCAAAACAGTAAATTATACTTCAAAGAGCTGCAAGGCACAACCTATGTCTAAAAAGGACTGTTTAGGAAAGTCCAAAATGCAGAGGGGATAAAAAAATAAAAGAACCTAAGGAACAGGAAGACATCTATTTCTGTTCCCGAAAAACATCTATTTCTGCTTTATTGACTATGCCAAAGCCTTTGACTGTGTGGATCACAATAAAGCATGGAAAATTCTGAGAGAGATGGGAATAGCAGACCACCTGACCTGCCTCTTGAGAAATCTGTATGCAGGTCAGGAAGCAACAGTTAGAACTGGACATGGAACGACAGACTGGTTCCAAATAGGAAAAGGAGTAGGTCAAGGCTGTATATTGTCACCCTGCTTATTTAACTTATATGTAGAGTACATCATGAGAAACGCTGGGCTGGAAGAAGCACAAGCTGAAATCAAGATTGCTGGGAGATTTATCAATAACCTCAGAAATGCAGATGACACCACCCTTATGGCAGAAAGTGAAGAGGAACTAAAAAGCCTCTCGATGAAAGTGAAAGTGGAGAGTGAAAAAGTTGGCTTAAAGCTCAACATTCAGAAAACGAAGATCATGGCATCCGGTCCCATCACTTCATGGGAAGTAGATGGGGAAACAGGGGAAACAGTGTCAGACTTTATTTTTCTGGGCTCCAAAATCACTGCAGATGGTGACTGCAGCCATGAAATTAAAGGACGCTTACTCCTTGGAAGAAAAGTTATGACTAACCTAGATATCATATTCAAAAGCAGAGACATTACACTGCCGACTAAGGTCTGTCTAGTCAAGGCTATTGTTTCTCCTGTGATCATGTATGGATGTGAGAGTTGGACCGTGAAGAAAGCTGAGTGCCGAAGAATTGCTGCTTTTGAACTGTGGTGTTGGAGAAGACTCTGGAGAGTCCCTTGGACTGCAAGGAGATCCAACCAATCCATTCTGAAGGAGATCAGCCCTGGGATTTCTTTGGAAGGAATGATGCTAAAGCTGAAACTCCAGTACTTTGGCCACCTCATGCGAAGAGTTGACTCATTGGAGAAGACTTTGATGCTGGGAGGGATTGGGAGCAGGAGGAGAAGCAGACAACAGAGGATGAGATGCCTGGATGGCATCAGTGACTCAATGGATGTGAGTCTGAGTGAACTCCGGGAGATGGTGATGGACAGAGAGGCCTGGCGTGCTGCGATTCGTCGGGTCGCAGAGTCAGATACAACTGAGTGACTGAACTGAACTGAACTGAAGGAACAGGAAGACTCTGGAATCTATAGTACAGAAAAATTAAGTGGGCTAGACCAACGTCTAGCCAAACAAGAGAGCCCTTATAATAAGAGACTGGTAGTTCTGTCAGTTCCTTTTACTGATGCACTATATCAGGCATGATGGGATCAACAATAAATTACACCAAGGAAAGAATGTGAAATTGAAGAAAGGTCAATAGAAACATTCCAGAGAAAAAGAGCTTTTTAAAAATGAAATGGAATATTCAAACTGTGGAACAACTTCAAAAGACAAAAATACGTATAATTATAATATCACAAGGATAAGATAGAATAAAGCAATGGGTTGTCATTTCCTTCTCCAGGGGATCTTCCCAGACCAATGATTGAACCTGCGTTTCTTACGCCTCCTCTCCTGCATTGGCATACGGGTTCTTTACCACTAGCTCCACCTGGGAGGCCTCATTAATGGTTGAGAAAATAAGAAATCCATTATGGACCCCACAACATTGTTACAGGAAGCTGAGGAAACATCATAATAGAGAAATACAAAGCAAAAGAAAAACAACAGAAATATAAATCTAGGTTTATATTATTAATCATATTAAATTGTGGAAAACCTAAGACAGAGTGAAACAAAGTGAAAGCAATTAGAGAAAAATAAATACCTTACATAAGGAAAAAAAATCAAAGTGATCATTGAATTATAAAGAATCAAGTTAAAATAAAGTGGAATTAAAATATTTAAAGTATAAAGAGGGCAAAAAAAAAAAAAAGCCCCAGTAATCTAGAATTTTATTTTAAGTGAAACTATCCTTCAAAAGTGAGGGAGAAGTAGAAATTTTTGAAAACTATAAACAGGAAATTCATCAGGGCTAGGCCTTTCTTATGGGAATTATTAAAAGATTTTTGCAGGCAGAAGAACTTAAGATCAAAGTTCAAGTCTGAAAAAGACAGGGAGAATATTTGAGACATAATAATGAAATAAAATAAAATATTTTACTTTTTTTTTACTAATTGATATGAAAGATACTGTTTAAGCAAAAATAGTATTATTTTCAGACAATGGAATATTATGGTAAACACAGATCAAATATATTGGGTCATCATAGCCTACGAATGATAGCAATGTCTTAAGGGAAGGGAAAAATTGGGAAGATTTTGTTATAAAGTACCTGTACTATGAATAAAGTGATATAGAGTTATTTGAAGTTAAAATATTTGAAAATTATATTTTAAAAGAAGACCAGTGTAAGCCCAAAGCAGTAGAAGAAAAGAAATAATAAACAATAGAGCAGAAATTGTTATAACAGAAAACAGAAAAACAATAGGGAAAATAATTAGAATCAGAGGCTGGTTCTTTGAAAAGATAAATAAAATTGATGATTCTCTATTTAGGATAACCAAAAAAGAAGAGAAAAGATACACATTACTAATATCAGAAATGTAAGCAGGTAACTACTAACTCTCTGGACATTAAAAGGATAATAAAGCACTTCTATAAATAAATTTATGACCATAAGTTTAATAATTTTAATAAAATAACAAATTTCTTGACAGTCACACACTATCAAACTCATTCAAAAAGAAACAGGTACAAAAAAAAAAAAAAGAAACGGGTAATCTGAAAAGGTCTGTATCTATTAAGTGAGTTGAATTAATAAATGTGAATCCTGCTATAAACAGAAGTGATAACAATTCTGTATAAATATTTCCACAAAATTAAAGCAGTGGGGCATTTTAAAACTCATTCTATGATATCAGAATTATACTTATAACAAAACTAGATTTCAAGAAATTAATTCTGCAACTAATATATTTCATGAACATAGGTGTAAAAATACTCAACATAATATTAGCAAATCAAATCATACAATTTAGCAAAAGTTTTACATCAACACCAAGAGGGATTGATTTCAGGTAAAAAAAGCTAATAGATCCAACATTCAAATATCAGTCAGTGTCATCTACTACATACAGAGCCTAAAAAAAATTATAAGATCATGAAAATTAATGCAGAGAAAATATCTGACAAAACCCAACACCATCTATAATAAAAATTCTATGGATTAAAAGGAGACTTTCTCAAATTGGAAAAGAACAGGAACCAAGAGAGCTATCACTAACTTCATACTTAATGATGAGAGATTGGACATTTTCGCTTTTGAGAACAAGCAAGGATATTCCCTATTTGTATTCATTCAGTTTTGTATTAGAAATCATAACAAGTGAAATGAAAGAGGAAAAGAAAATAAAAACTAAACAGATTGGGAAGGAAAATAGAATCACCTTCATTAATGAGACTTGCTTTTCTAGGTAGAAAGGTCTAAAGAATTGCCTAGAAACAAAAGCAAAGCAAAACAAAACCTCTATACCTAATAAGTGAGTAAAGCAAGGTCATAGGATATAAAGTTAATGCATAAAGTCAATTGCTTTCTTGTAGTTTGGAAATAAACAAATGGTATTTGGACTTTAAAAAAATGCTTAAGATAGATTTTTTAAAAATTAAAGGTGTACTTAGGTATAAGTCTAACAAATTATGGGTAGGATCTTTAAGTGGAAGCTACAAAATGCTGATGAAAGAAAGGAATATCTAAATTAAGGTTAAGATTCTGTGTTCATGGTCTGGAAGACTAAATACTGTTAAGATGTCAATTTTGCACAAATTTGTCTATAGATCAGTGCAATCTCATTAAAAATCCCAGTGAGCTTTCTTATTGCTATTGACTTGATTCCAAAGTTTACATGGAATGGTACAGACATAGAATAGCATACACGGTACTGGAGAAGAAAAGACTTCCATCTACCTGATATTAAGGTTTATTATAAACCTACAGCAAACCTTCATTCAATCTCCTTTGCTTCTTTGTCAAAGATGAATCAACTTTATTATTGTACGTCTTTTTTTCTGTGCTCTCTATTTTTTCCATTAATCTGTGTATTCATTTTTTAATCTGTATCACACTATCTTAATTACTGTAGTTTTACTTAGCCATAAAAAAATAAAAAGATTTAAATTCTGCCATTTACAGCAACATGGATGAACTCAGAGAATGTTCAGTTCAGTTGCTCAGTCATGTCCGAATCTTTGCAACCCCATGGACTGCAAGACGCCAGGCTTCCCTGTCCATCACCAACTCCCAAAGCTTGCTCTAACTCATGCCCATCAAATTGGTGATGCCATCCAACCACCTCATCCTCTATCATGCCCTTCTCCTCCCGCCTTCATTCTTTCCCAGCATCAGGGTCTTTTCCAGTGAGTCAGTTCTTCACATTAGGTGGCTTATGCTTAATGAAATGAGTCAGACAGAGAAAGACAAATCAGTATATCACTTGCATGTGGAATCTAAAAAACAATACCCCAAAATGTACATAGAACACATAAAAATATTCACAGATATAGGAAACAAGCTAGTGGTTACCACAAATGGGAGGGGGAGGGGAAATTAGAAAGAGGAAATTAAGAGATACAAACTACCATGTGTAAAAAAATAGATAAGCATCAAGGATATATTGCAGCCATGAAATTAAAAGATGCTTACTTCTTGGAATAAAAGTTATGACCAACCTAGACAGCATATTGAAAAGCAGAGACATTACTTTGCCAACAAAGGTCCATCTAGTCAAGGCTATGGTTTTTCCAGTGGTCTCATGTATGGATGTGAGAGTTGGACTGTGAGGAAAGCTGAGCGCTGAAGAATTGATGCTTCTGAACTGTGGTGTTGGAGAAGACTCTGGAGATTCCCTTGGACTGCAAGGAGATCCAACCAGTCCATTCTAAAGGAGATAGCCCTGGGTGTTCTTTGGAAGGAATGATGCTAAAGCTGAAACTCTAGTACTTTGGCCACCTCATGTGAAGAGCTGACTCATTGGAAAAGACCCTGATGCTGGGAGGGATTGCGGGCAGGAGGAGAAGCAGACAACAGAGGATGAGATGGCTGGATGGCATCACCAACTCGATGGACGTGAGTAAGTGAACTCCGGGAGATGGTGATGGACAGGGAGGCCTGGCTTGCTGCGATTCATGGGGTTGCAAGGAGTCAGACATGAGTGAGCGACTGAACTGAACTGAAGGATATATTGTATAGCACAGGGAACTGTAGCCCTTAACTTGTAGTAACTTTTAAAGGAATATTATCTATAAAAAGGCAGATTCTTTACCAGCTGAGCCACAACGGAAGCCCATCTATAAAAAGAGTAAACCACTATGCTGTATATCTGAAACTAATATAATGCTGCAAATCAATTGTACTTCAATAAAAATACATTAAGTAATAAAGCAACACATGATACTTGGTAAAAAATAAAATGAGCAAAAACCCATAGAACTTTGTAATACAGCTGTTTCTTCTAATTCTATGAGATTTTATATACTATACATTCACAGGCACATACATGTTCATATATTATATGTCCTACAAAAGAACATAATAGAATAGAAATATGTCAGCAGTCATAATAAGTGCAAACATATCAACTTGCAAGGGTGTAAGTAAAGTCTAAAATCGGATGTTAAAAGTATCCAGCTAATCTAAAAGGCACAAATGAAATACAATTATATTAAAAGATTAAAAAAAAGATTTTCCAGGTATTTAGTAACCAAAAGAAATCTGGCAAAGCAAAAATAATATATACTTTAAGTAATAAGCAGTAATAGGGCTAAGGCTAATAAATATTCCTATAGAATGATAAAAGAGATATTCTGAACTATTCTGAACAGTCTAGTGTTTGCTTGGTTTTTGTGTCCTTCAAAATTCATATGCTGAAAAGCTAATCCCAGTGGAGGTTGAGCCTTTGGGAGGTAGTTATAAGAGGGGAAACATCATAAATGGAACAAGTGACCATATAAGAAGAGGCCAGAGAACTGGGGAACTCAATTTTTACCATATGAACATACAGCTAGAAGACACCCTTCTTTGCAAATCAGGAAGAAGGCACTCACCAAGAACACAACTATGCTGACATCCTGAACTTGGATTTCCAGACTCTAGATCTGTGAGAAATAAATGCTTGTTGTCTAAGCCACCCAGTTTATGGTAACTTGTTACAGCACTATGAGCTAAAAAAAATAGTATACTAATTATAATACAAAGAAAACTATAAAGTACCTGTGAATAAATCTTTCAAACGATGCATGAGATTTAATGAAGTAACTCATTAAATTTTATTGGCTAACAGGCACCAAAGAAGAAATATATATATAATAAAAGCTTTTCCACATATATAAGTTATATACTTGGCTTATGGATGGGTAAAACTAAATATAGCAAAGATGTTCTTTTTCCCCAATATAACTCACAGTTTAAATGAAATTCCAATTTTGTGCCATGATATGTAATATGCTAAGCCAAGCCAAAAATTCACATAGAGGATTAAAGGGCTCAAAATAGAATATTTGAAGTAGTAGGAGGAGACAGGATATTAAAATCCATTATAAAATTGCACTGACTATAAAATACTATTAAAAGTATACAAAGTAAAACAGCTATTTTTATAGAACAGCGTGTGTGTGTGTTTATGATGTATTATTTAAGCAATATCACTGGAGAAAAATAAAAGCTCTTCACATCAAAAGAGTGATAAATGTAGATTTGTACCTCACACCATAATTTAAGATATACTCTGGTATATTAAATATTGTATTAGTTATCTGTAGCTGCTGTAACAAAGTGCCACAACTGGGTGGCTTAAAATAGAAATTTATTACCTTACAGTTCTGGAGTCTAGAAATCAAAAATCAAAATGTTAGCAGGACCATGCTCCCTCTGAGGCCCTGGGTAGAATGCTTCCTTGTTTCCTTCTAGTTTCTGGTGAAAGTGTGTGTTAGTCACTCAGTCCTGTCTGATTCTCTCTGACACCATGGACGATAGACTGCCAGGTTCCTCTGTCCAGGGGATTTCTCAGGCAAGAATACTGGGGTGGGTTGCCATATCCTTCTCCAGGGGACCTTCCCAACCTAGGAATTGAAGCCAGGTCTCCTGCATTGCAGGCAGATTCTTCACCATCTAAGCCATCAGGAAAGCCCTGATTTCTGGTGGTTACCATCAGTCATTGGCATTTCTTGGCTGGCAACTGAATCACTCTGATCTCTGTCTCTTTTGTCATACACCATTGTCCTGTCTCTGTCTTAGTATGCAAATTTCCTGCTTATGACACTAGGCATTTTGGATGAAAACCCTGTTCTAGTAAGGCCTAATTATAACTTAACTAATTGCATCTACAATGAGCCTATTTATAAATAAGGTCACATGCTCAGGTAGTGGAGTTAATAAGACTTTAGGGTATCTTTTTGAGGCACCCAACTCAACCTGTAACAATCTACTTCTGCCCACCCCTCAACAATGCGTTGTCTTCCCATGTGCAAAATATATCCACACCATATGAATCTCTCTCAGTGTTAAGCATTCCAATATCAACTCTAAGTGCAAACTTTCATCTAAATATCATGAATGAATCTAAAGTCCCAAGTCTCATAATCAAAATCATTTAAATGAATTATGGGTGATACTCAGGGTATGATTAATCCTGGAGCAAAATTCCCCTCTATCTATGAACTTCTGACTAGACAAGCAGTCAATTTCCAAAATACAATGGTGGAAACATATAGCACAAATATCCACACTGTAAAAGGAAGAAACTTTTGGAAGGAATAAAGAGATTACAGATATGAACAGGTCCAAAATCCAGCAATGCAAATTACACTAGATCTCGAGACCTGTGGTGCCATACCCTGTTGTCTGGGCCCACTGGGGCAACCCTGCCCTCAGCGCTCTCCCAGGCCTGTGCCTTCTGTCCTGAGGTCACAGTAGGAGCTCTGCCTGCCTCTGCATTCTGGTCTTCCCTTTCGTTGTTCTTCCCTCATTTCTTCTCACCTCTCTCCCTTTCAGACCATGAAGGCATTGTTTCTATTAATAAAGGATTTTAAAACCTTTGGTCTTCCATGCAATACTCAGGGATCCAAGCCATCAAACAAAAACTGTCCTCCTCAAATATTTCCTGGATAATCTCACTTTTTTCCTGGCTTATGCAGAGATGGTTGATTAGATTCATAAGTTACCTCCCTAACCTCTTCAGTAAGTGACTGTCCAGCCTTCCCTTGGTTTTATTCAAATAGGTTGTGAATTTTTAAATCAAGTGCTGATTACTTTTTGCTTAAAACTTCATCTTTCAATTTATCTTTCCTCTTGAGTTTTACCAAAAACAGCAAAGAAAGACATATGCACTTTCAGAAACACTTTCCTTGGACATTTCCTCAGGTAAATATTCAAGTTGATCACTTACAAATTCCACTTGCCACAAAAACTACATATACAATTTAACTAAGACCTGTCACTTTATGATAAGAATTACATCTCCTTCAGTTTCCAAAAACATATTCTTAAATTTTATTCTAGACTGTACCTGAAACATCTTTCACATTCACATTTCTGGTAACATTCTGTTCATGATGATACATGTGGTCTATAAGACAACAGAAGCTTTCTCTTTAGCTCTTCTCACTTTTTTTTTCAGAGCCCTTACCTGAAGTGCCTTTAAAGTCATATCAGTCAGTACCTTGAGGCCATCTATATTTTCCTATAGTGTACCTCAAAATTCTCCTATACTCTACCCATTATCCAATTCTAAAGCTACTTTCATAGTTTTAGGCAGTAATAACAGTAGCAGCCCACTTTCCAGTACCAAAATTTGTATTAGTTTTCTAGGGCTTCCATAACAAATGACCATAACTGGATGGCTTAAAAGAGAACTTTATGCTCTCACAATTCTGGAGGTTAGAATTTCAGAATCAGGGTGTCAACAAGACCATGAGCCCTCTGAAATTCTGAATAGAACTCTACCTTGCCTTTTCATAGCTTCCTGTGGTGACCTTCACTCTTTGGCATTCTTTTGCTCACAGCTGCATCCTTATATGGCATCTCTGTCTCTGTGTTCAAATCTCCATATTCTTATAAGGACACCAGTCATACAGGATAAAGAGTCTATCCTATTCCAGTATGATTTCACTTTAACTTAACTAATTCCATCTGTAACAATCCTATTTCCAAATTAAATCACATATAAGTTAGGAGTTCAGTCTCTTTTTCAGGGAGATGCAATTTAACTCATAACAAATATATATATTTGTAAAGCAAGACTACAAAATAACTTGGAAGAAAATATAGAAATGCTTTTGAGCGTTGTGGTGCATTAAGATTTTTTAAAAGACCAAAATTCAAAACTAATAAATTCAGTTACACTGCAATTATATACTTCTGTGGAAATGATTAATTAGCCATGTGACAGTGAAATCTTCATACTTAGGAAAATATTTAGAACTCATATTGCCAAGACAGGAATAGATTTTTTTTTATGTAAAAATATTAAAAAAACCCTACATATTGATAAAAATTAATTGTTAAAGATAAAATGCATAAATATGAGGAGTGAATTCATTATAGGTGTTGAAAATCAGTAGAAATCTGGAAATTCATTTCTAATACATCCTAATTAACCACTCATTAGACTGGCAAAAAAGAAAGCAAAGTAAAATTTAGCACAATATATTGTTGGTATGGATGTGAGAGACAGGAAATTATCAGTACAGCTAAGAGGAGTATAAATGGTTACATCACCTTGAAACAATTTAAGAGGACTTTATAAACTTTCCTTATAACTATCTCATCATTTGACTCACTACATCAGTTAGCTGTTACCATCATATCATGACGATAAGCCACTGTTTAAAAACCACTATGTAATAAACCACTCGAAAACTCATTGATTCAAAGCCACAGTGCTTTTATTCTCTTGGGTCTGTGGGCCAGCTAAGACATGCTTTTTAAAGGTGTTAGTAGAGCACAAGTGAATAATTAGTATATGCATAGCGATACTTACGGTTTTGGCTTAGAATCAATACATTAGCCCTTTCATCCACATGCTATTGACCAAAGCCAATCCCAAAGTCAAAGGGAAAAGTGCTCTTTGACTTGTTATGGAGGAGACAAACATATATCAAGGGGCATGGAAACAGGGACGAGTGAAGAATCTTAGCCAATAACTTGATTAAATGTGTTTTCTTGGTCACATATATTCAGAAGCTTATTACATGTCAAACATGCCCACACTCATCCCAATACCCTAATCTAATCACAGCATGAGGCCTGAAACCTAAAATCTTGAGATCTATATCAATATCAACTTTGGACTAGTTCTTCATGATCCAAAGATTTATGAACAAGAAAGAAAACATCCCCTCAACATACAATGGTCAAACAAGAAAAGGATATTGTCAATAGAAAATGTGTATTTAGATAATTTGAGACACATAAGACTCACTCCTTCATTTGCTCATAACCATTCTGAAATCCACCTGGATAAATGATGCCAGATCTCTGTAACTGTGGGATAAGATATACATTTTACTAGGCACTGATTCTGCTCCCCATGACTGCTTTGCTATTCTAACAGTCTCCTTGTATTTGCCCTAGGGACATCCTTACTTTTCCATCATTGTCTTTGGCCATTTCTAGAGAAATTTGTAAAAGATGTTTTTTTGTTTTTTTGTTTTTTTTTTTTAGATGAAAAACTTTTCCCATCCTTCTTTATACTTCTTCATAGCTGTAGAAAGTTGGGACCCAAGAGAACTTTTCTCATCTTGAACTATCTCAATTAAGGCTTGCTGTAACTTAACAAAATGTATTTCTCTTAAAAACTTCAAGGATTTTCTGTATATTTGGTTCCAGTCAAGTATCTTTGCCACATTCTATCCCCATAATTCTTTTGGAGACATCAATTTCAATTAGAAGTCTTTAAGTACATATTTCTTCAGCAAAACCATGAAGTTATGTCTGTTATAAGTTCTTTCACCCAGATGAAAAGAACTCATAGTTTTCAGGTATTTTATAAAAGTGACTCCCCTTCTTTTGATTTTTTTCTTTGACCCCAGGTTGTATCTTAGTTTGAGAATCTTTTATTGACAGGAGAGTTGTGGAACAAGATATTGCTTTTTTTTTTTTTTCTATCCAAAGTTTTGGGCTCTCTATATTACATCTAAATTCTGCCTGAAATCTGTCCAGTTGTTTCTGAGCTTATCCATTTCTTTGGTAGCTTATATGAAGCAACAATCTCAAACTTTTTGCCTAGAAGCTATCTTGGCACAAGCTCATTGAATACATTTTCTTTTTTTAAATAAACATATGATAGTTTTACCAAATGTTTCACCACCACATAACATTGATTATAATAATAAATTGAAGATAATATAAAAGTATGACACACTTAAAAATATTTGGTAAAATATCATATCCATTCCTGAATAAAATAATTAACAGAACAGCATAAAAGGAAACACAAACACATACACACTTTATATGTTGATTTACATTGAATCTATCTTGCAGCAACAAAAATTATGGTACCATTCTGCAGCATTCTTCCGAATTGTGCTATCATCAAAAATGTCAATGCCAGAAAATAGATTTTTAAAAAATATTAAGCTAGACAATATCATGAGATTTGATCTATAGAAATATTCCCAAGTTTTAAAGATATAAAACAGAATATACTTGAACAATTTTAAGCAACTCTCTTTAGACATATACAAAGAAATATGAAATGTGGGTATGCAGTTTAAAAATGCTGTGTCTTGGAGCCGATTATACAGAGTGAAGTAAGCCAGAAAGAAAAACACCAATACAGTATACTAACACATATATATGGAATTTAGGAAGATGGCAATGACGACCCTGTATGCAAGACAGGGAAAGAGACACAGATGTGTATAACGGACTTTTGGACTCAGAGGGAGAGGGAGAGGGTGGGATGATTTGGGAGAATGACATTCTAACATGTATACTATCATGTGAATTGAATCGCCAGTCTATGTCTGACGCAGGATGCAGCATGCTTGGGGCTGGTGCATGGGGATGACCCAGAAAGATGTTATGGGGAGGGAGGTGGGAGGGGGGTTCATGTTTGGGAATGCATGTAAGAATTAAAGATTTTAAAATTAAAAAAAAAATAAATAAAATAAAATGTTAATACTCATAAAGAAAAAAAAATAAACAAATACTAATAGAAAAAAAAATGCTGTGTCTTACATCTGTACTCTTTCTTTGTGTGTGAATTTGGCAAAAATCTAATTGTAAACTTTAGTAATAATTGTATGGAATCTAAGGGAATATAAATGTCATACACATATTTTTAAGAGCTAGGCTCTGAAACAAATGTGTTTTGAATGGTATACTGCACAGAGCACTTGTAAATAGCTAAATGTCACTAGGCATAGCCAATAGAGGAACTTCTCTTTCATAAACATTGAAAGAAGCAACACCTTCAAAACAAAGAATTCATTTATATGTGATTTCATGAACAGTTCAACCAAATTAAAATGCATACATTACATATAAGTTTAGGTCATACTGTGAAATTAGTTTACTTAAAATTTTTTGGGAATATTTGCTAAACATAGTAACTAATAATTCAAAACAATGACTGAAAGTTATAGGTACATGGATAAGAATAAAAGTTAAAACATTTTCAGAAAATCAAACTCTATTTTTTTTATTGTGGTTATCATCTTTTTAACCTCTTTTTCTGGGCATGTCTTTTATTATACTGACTGAAATTATAGAGTACCTTGAAAATAAATACAATAAAAATTTATAAACTTTCACATCATTTGCACTTTTTTGCATACTTGGTATGTTTACCATGCTTAACAGCAGAGGAGCCACTATCTCCTAGTCTCAGCTAACTTCCTGTTAAGCTTTGCCAATAGAGGGCTCTAGAAGGCAGTTAGAAGACAGGAAAAAGAAAAAAAATATCTGAATTCCAAATGCATTTGCTTGTGGTTTCCATCAGCAAAGCCACACAAAGACCCTTCAGATGGAGGTGGCAGTTGTTTCCAGTTTTCAGCTTTTGTCTGTTTTTGCAGCATTCGCAGGAATGAGACCCATCATTCTCTTCCTCCAACCTCAATGATATGAAAACAACCCGATTAGAAAAGTAAAGAAAAAGATCTGAACAGACACCTCACTGACGTAGATATGCAGACTGTAAATATGCAAATGAAAAGAGTTCAATATCATATATCAGAGAATTACAAATTAAAACAACAGTGAGAAACTCGTGTATACCTATTCAGTTCAGTTCAGTCGCTCAGTTGTGTCCGACTCTTGCTACAGCATGGACTGCAGCACGTCAAGCCTCCTTGCCCATCACCATCTCCCGGAGTTTACTCAAACTCATGTCCATTGAGTCGGTGATGCCATCCAGCCATCTCATCCTCGGTTGTCCCCTTCTCCTCCTGCCCCCAATCCCTCCCAGCATCAGAGTCTTTTCCCATGAGTCAACTCTTTGCATGAGGTGGCCAAAGTACTGGAGTTTCAGCTTCAGCATCATTCCTTCCAAAGAAATCCCAGGGTTGATCTCCTTCAGAATGGACTGGTTGGATCTCCTTGCAGTCCAAGGGACTCTCAAGAGTCTTCTCCAACACCACAGTTCAAAAGCATCAATTCTTTGGCACTCAGCTTTATTTATTAGAAAGAGTAAAAATCCAAAACACTAATGACAGCATGTTCCAAAGATATGGAGCAATGGGAACTTTTAGTCCTTGCTAGTGAAAATACAAATAATATAACCACTTTGGAAGACATTTTAGAAGATTCTTAAAAAGCCAAACATTGGCTTAACATATTATCCAGCAATTATAGTCCAATGTATTTATACAAATGAATTGAAAACTTATGTCTACACAAAAACCTGTACGGGGATGTTTACAGCAGCTTTATTCATAATTGCCTCAAATTGAAAGAAACCAAGATACCCTTGAATAGGCAAGCATGTAAACAAACTCTTCTACATTCCTGTCAAGGCCACAAAAAGACAGGAAATATCTAAATGCATGTGGCTTAATGAAAAGAACCAGTTTAAAAAGACCATCTATTGAAGTATTCTAACTATATGACCATTTTGAAAATATAAAAATTTTAGAGATTACTGGAAAAGAGTGGCTACCAGAGATTTTGGAGTAGAGATGGTGAGATGAATGATTGAACTTGCTTATTTAATACTTTATTCTCACTCGTTTAGATAATATACCTTTTCAACTGATTGCATCATGTCTTCAAATGTCTGCTTTGGGGTTTCCCAGGTAGCTCAGTGGTAGAGAATTCACCTGCCGTGCAGGAGACATACTGCCTTCAATATTCTTGCCTGGAAAAATCTCATGTACAGAGGAATCTGGCAGGATACAGTCCATGGGGCTTCAAAGAGTCAGACATGACTGAGCACGCAAGCATCCAATGTCTGCTTTATCTTTTATTCAAATCAATATTGTACAGGATGGGCAATAATCTGAACACAGTTTTGAAGGGGTAGCTTTTAATTGGCTCTTGATTTGTCTTATTCTATGACACAAAAAGCTACTTGCTTTCTTTATTAATTAAAAAAAAAGACCTTTATTTTAGCTATGTTGTGACAACGAACAGCATGGAAGACTATTTAGATTATCAGCTTTGGTTTGCTTATAATTAATCCCAAATTTCTTAAGCCACTCACTCTCAGTTCAACTTAAATGTGGGTATTTTAGTATAAGTTCACTTTTTTTTAAAAATAATCTACACTAGGGGATTTAAAAACAATCTCCTGTTTGTGTGTTACATGAACAAAAGTATCACTTTAAGTGAAAAAGAAGAAAGATGCAGTGATACATAAAATCAGCTAAGATTTCTGTAAAGGTTTATTTAATTTATTAAAGTATATGATAGAAAAACAAAATATACAGCGTAAGTGTACATTCAGTTCAGTTCAGTCGCTCAGTTGTGTCCAACTCTTTGCGACCCCATGAACCACAGCCCGCCAGGCCTCCCTGTCCATCATCAACTCCAGGAGTCCACCCAAACCCATGTCCATCAAGTCAATGATGCCATTCAACCATCTCATCCTCTGTCGTCCCCTTCTCCTCCTGCCCTCAATCTTTCCCAGCATCAGGGTCTTTTCAAATGAGTCAGCTCTTCTCACTGGGTGGCCAAAAGTATTGGAGTTTCAGCTTCAATATCAGTCATTCCAATGAATATTCAGGACTGATTTCCTTTAGGATTGACTGGTTGGATCTCCTTGCAGTCCAAGGGACTCTCAAGAGTCTTCTCCAACACCACACTTCAAAAGCATCAATTCTTTGGTGCTCAGCTTTCTTTATAGTCCAACTCTCACATCCATACATGACCACTGGAAAAACCATAGCCTTGACTAGATGGATCATTGCTGACAAAGTAATGTCTCTGCTTTTCAATATGCTGTCTAGGTTGGTCATAACTTTCCTTCCAAGGAGTAAGTGTCTTTTAATTTTATGGCTTTTAATTTCATATGCAAGTGTACATTTCATAAATATATAAAGGATCTCATTGATCTCTTGTAAATTTGTTGAACAAACTGTTTATTGTTTTTTAATGACTTCTTTCAAAATCTTAGATTTACAGCTGCCAAAGAAATTATAAGTAGAAAAGTAATACCTCTGAAGATTCATCTTATGTAAGGATATATATCCCTATATAAGGTTTTGTATCACATTAAACAAAATTTCTGGTTTAAATTCATCAAAATCACCTCAAATAAAAATTGAAATAATGCTATATTTATGTTATTTCTACCTTTAAACTGTATCTCTAAAGCCTTTAGGGAAGCCTTTGTGGAATGCACCAATGGTCAATTAACATATGGCAAAGGAGGCAGGAATATACAATGGAGAAAAGACATTATCTTCAATAAGTGGTGCTGGAAAAACTAGACAATTACATGTAAAAGAATGAAACCAGAACACTCCCTAACACCACACACACACACACAAATAACTCAAAATGTCTTAAAGATCTGAATGGAAAAGCTAGACTCTGTAAAACTATTAGAGGAAAACATAGGCAGAACACTCTTTGCCATAAATCACAATCTTTTTTGATCCATCTCCTAGAGTAATGAAAATAAAAATGAACAAATGTAACCTATTTAAATGTAAAAGTTTTGCACAGCAAAAGAAATCATAAGATGAAAAGACAACCCTTCAAATAAAAGTCAAGTGGGCCATTTGGAAGCATCATTATAAATAAAGCTAGTGGAGGTGATGGAACTCCAGTTGGGCTATTTCCAGCTAAAAGATGATGCTGGGAAAATGCTGTGCTCAATATACCAACAAATTTGGAAAACTCAACAGTGGCCACAGGACTGTAAAAGGTCAGCTTTCATTCCAATACCAAAGAAAAGCAATGCAAGAGAATGTTCCAGCTACCTCACAACTGTACTCATTTCACATGCTAGCAAAGTAATGCTCACAATTCTCCAAGCGAGGCTACAACAGTACATGAACTGAGAACTTCCAGAGGTTCAGGCTGGATTTAGAATAAGCAGAGGAACCAGAGATCAAATAGTCAACATCCGTTGGATCATAGAAAAACCTAGAGAGTTCCAGGAAATATTTATTTCTGCTTCATATACTACCCTAAAGCCTTTTACTATGTGGATCACAACAAACTGAAAATTCTTAAAGAGATGGGAATACCAGGCCACCTTACCTGGCCTCCTGAGAAATCTGTATGGAAGTCAAGAATCAACAGTTAGAACCAGAGATGGAACAACAGACTGGTTCTAAATAGGGAAAGGAGTACATCAAGACGATATACTATCACCCTGCTTATTTAACTTACATGCAGAGTGCATAAATGTTGGGCTGGATAAAGCACAAGCTGGAATCAAGACTGCTGGGAGAAATAACAATAACATCAGATATGAAAATGACACTAATTTATGGAAGAAAATGAGGAAGAAATAAAGAGCCTCTTGATGAAGGTGAAAGACGAGAATGAAAAACCTGGCCTAAAATTCAACATTCAAAAAATGAAGATCATGGCGTCTGGTCCCATAACTTCATGGAAAATAGATGGAGGAACAATGGAAACAGTGACAGACCTTATATTCTTGGGCTCCAAAATCACTGCAGATTGGACTGCAGTCAAGAAATTAAAAGACACTTGTTCCTTGGAAGAAAAGCTATGACCAACCCAGACAGCATATTAAAAAGCAGAGACATGAATCAGCCATAGATATGGCTGTCTAGGTTGGTCATAGATTTTCTTCCAAGGAGTGAGCATCTTTTAATTTCTTGACTGCAGTCACCATCTGCTGTGACTTTGGAGCCCAAGAAAATAAAGTCTGTCACTGCATACATGTTGAGGTTTGACAGAAAACAGCAAAATTCTGTAAAGCAATTATCCTTCAATAAAAAATAAATTAAAAAAAAAAAAGCAGAGACATTACTTTGCCTGCAAAGGTCCATCTAGTCAAAGCTATGATTTTTCCAGTAGTCATATGTGTATGTGATAGTTGGACCATAAAGAAAGCTGAGTGCCAAAGAATTGGTGATTTGACCCATGGTTTAAGAGAAGACTCTTGAGAGTGCCTTGGATGCAAGGAGATCCAACTTGTCAATCCTAAAGGAAATCAATTCTGAATATTCATTGGAAGGACTGAAGCTGAAGGTGAAGTTCCAATACTTTGGCCACCTGATGTGAAGAGCCAACTCAGTAGAAAAGACTCTGATGTTGGGAAAGATTGAGGTCAGGAAGAAAAGGGGATGACAGAAGATGAGATGGTTGGATGGCATCACCAACTTGATGGACATGAGTTTGAGCAAGCTCTGGGAGATGGTGAAGAACTGGAAAGCCTGGTGTGCTATAGTTCAGGGGGTCACAAAGAGTAGCATGTGACTGAGTGACTGAGCAATAACAACAAAAGAATGGTAGAAAATATTTGCAACAAAGCAACTGATAAGGGATTAATTTCCTAAATACAGAAACAGCTCATGCAGCTCAGTATCAAAAAAAAAAAAAACACAAATAGTAATAGGTTCAAAATAATAATAGGTTTAAAATGAAAACAGACATTTCCCCAAAGAACATATGCACATACCCAACAAACACATGAAAAGACACTCAGCATCACTAATTATTAGAGAAATGCAAATCAAAACTCCAGAGAGATATCATCTCACACCAGTCAGAATTTTGTTTTTTAGTTTCTAAGTTGTGTACAAATGTTTTGAAATCCCATATACTGGAGCCTACCAGGCTCTTCTGTCCTTGGGATTTTCCAGCAAGTATCCTTGCAGTATCCAGCAAGAATACTGGATTGAGTGAGTTGCCATTTCCTTCTCCAATCAGTCAGAATGGCCATCACCAAAAATCTCCAACCAAACATGCTGGTGTTGGTGTGGAGAAATGGAAACCTTCTTACATTGCTGCTGGGAATGTAAATTGATATAGTCAGTATGGAGAACAGTATTGAGGTTTCTTAAAAAACTGAAAATAGAACTACTGCTTGACCTGGACATATGCTAAGAGAAAGCTGTAATTCAAAAAGACACATGCACTCTAATATTCATCGAAGCACTATTTACAATAGCTGGGATATGCAAGCAATCTAAATGTCCATCAATAGAGGAATGGGTAAAGAAGATGTATCACATATATATGATGGAATATTACTCATCTGTGAAAAGGAATGAAACTGTGCCATTTACAGAGACACAGGTGGACCTAGAGAATCTCACACAGAGTAAAGATGTCAGAAATGGAAAAACAAAGATTTCATATTAACACATATATGTAGACTTTAGAAAAAAATTATATAGATAATTGTATTTGCAAAGTAGAAACAGAGATTCAGATGTAGAACTAATATATGGATACCAAGGGGGAAAGGCAAGGGGCGGGGAGATGAATTGGGAGACTGGCATTGACATATATATACTACTATGTATACAGCAGATAACTAAGGAAAACCTACTGGATAGCACAGGGAACTCTACTTGGTTCTCTATAGTAGCCTAAATGGGAAGGAAATATAAAAAAGAGGGGATATACATATCAGCTGAAACCGATACAACAGTATAAAGCAACTATACTCAAAAAAAAAAAAAAAACTTTGGAAAAAAAAAAAAACTATTATTGGTGCTGAGATTTACAAACATTAACAATAAAATTATCTTTAGAATTTATATACAATATAAAGTTTCCTACAGCTTGCTGCCAGTATGTACTCCCTGATGTAAATTCCTACACAAAATGCATTAGCTCTGTTTCCCCAAGAAGTAGATAGCCAGATGGAATGAGACATGTAAAGATTTATCGAGGAAAACTACTGTGCAGAATAGAGAGGAAGTTGGATAAACTTCAGACCACAGTGCACATCTGCCTTATGAAGGACAATGAGGAGGAAGGAGGATGAGTAGGAAAACTCTCACATGATATTACAGTTCTGAGAAAATTTTGTCCAGCGTTATGGTGAGTGCCTGAGTCAAATTCACCTTCCAGAGCAATCTGGCTTCTCACAGGAAATGTTCAGTGCCAGGATCCTGATCTACTCAGTAATTGGCTGGGAGCAGCTCTGCAGAAAGATGGCTTTGTCATAGATGTGGAACAGCAGTAGCTGGGACTGCTGGTCAACACCGTGCTTCCCAAAGCAGGAGATCTGAGGGGCTCATTTCCATGGCTATTCCTCATCATGTATTACATAGGAGGATTTTCTTTCCTGTAGAGAAGGATCTCTCTGATTTCTCTGAAATGATAGTTTAACTTCCTTTTCTTTGATGAAGAACTTGAATAGTGTTTGTTGCTTCTTTATTTCACAGGTTGACATTTTTTTTCATTATAAAGCACTGAACTAGAATGCCATGGAAGAATTCCAACTATGTTTGGGTGCTTAAGATTTATCTCTATTATTTGCTTGAACTTTTGAGTGAACAATTTTCTTCCTTCCTGCTCTACTGATCCTTGTATTCCCATCTTCCTGGTAATCTGCTTAGCTCCAGAGTTCCCCTTTATTTTATCCTAATTAATATGACTATAATAATTGGGCAGAGAAAATTACTACAATGGTTAAGATCAGATGCCTTCTGTTTCTTTTGTGTTTAATAGATGATTTTATATAAGATATAGCAATTATATAATTATATAAATATATGATTTTCATATAATAAATATAAATCATATAAATATAAAAATTATATGATTTTTATTTAATATAATATAATTTATTATAATTATAGATAATTTTTACTTCAAAACTAGGATGAAAACCTTAAAAAGTGGTTATATAACTGAATTATACACACCTTGCTTTCCTCCTGCTTCCCTCCTGGATCAGACAGTAAAGAATCTTTCTGCAATGCAGGCGACCCGGGTTCAGTCCCTGGGTTCGGAAGATTCCCTGGAGAAGGAAATGGCAACTCACTCCAGTATTCTTGCCAGGAAAATCCCATGGACAGAACAACCTGGCGAGCTACAGTCCATGGGGTCGCAAAGAGTCAGACTGAAGTGAATGACTAACACTTTGACTTTTGTTTTCCTCCAACTGTGTCTAAAAATAAAATACATTTTCCAAGAGAAGTGATCCTTGTTGTAATCTAAAATTTGGTTGTATTGATATTTAAAGATCTCTGGATTTATTAATAATGCATGACCTTTATTTTTCATTGTTTTAATTGCCATAAGATTATGTTGTGGCACATACTAAAAAAAAGAGTTACTGTTAATTTCTTATAAGCTTTTAAACTGAAAAAAGGAACAATATAACTCCTCTTCTCTGAAATATGTTTTATCCAATTTGAAAATGTGGCTGCAGTGTAATTTACTTACAGCTGGGTGATTTGTAATTATTTATCAGTTGGGAACTTCTTCACATTTATTAAAGCAATATATTTAACAAATTCTCAACAAATTCTGTATTGGGAAGGATATGGATAATTTTCTATCCAGTGACAATTATATATCTTCATCTTAGGAAACACTTTACTTAAAGCTAAAATATAATTTTGATTTATGCTTTTCTTGATTTTTCTTTATTAAGTATCTTAGGCTAATCCTCATTATAATTTTGTTCCAAGTTTGTCTGCTTTTAAACCAGTAAAATCAGCAGTAATCAACTGTAATTTTTTTGTATTTTTATATGTATTAGTTGTGATGATATATGATCTAACTCCAAATTTGTTTTCCCTTTTACACAAAGTCATGTTTAAATTTTAGCATTATAAAATTTCAATTTCCTTTACAATGAACAATAACTGAGTATAATTCAACTATTAAGATGTAGGGAAAGAAATGTATAAAATTTAGGATGATTTCATTAAAGTGCAACTTGGGTGGTTTTCTTTTCGATTGGCTAAAACATAGATGTGAGGCTAGAACATCCAACTTGAACTTGAGGGAATACAAGGTTTGCCCAGTGGAGCAAATAAAGTTATATCCTTTACGACTTTGTGGAACATAGCCTTTAATATTAGCTCTGAAGTTATCTTTTCTCTCAACAAATAGTGATGAATTAGAAGCAAATATATCTTATTCTCCTATCTTCATTTTCATTTTGTATACCTATCTTAAGTATGTCTATCAGAATAAATACTGATTAAAAGTACAGACTTTGAGCCAGACTTCTAAAAGTAATTTCTGCTTCTAACATGGAATAGCTATAAAAACTTGGGCAAGATATTATACCTGCTGTGTCTCAGGTTTCTCACTGAAAAAGTAAAGTTAACACTAATATCCAGCTCATTAAATTGGTGTAAATATTTAAAATACTGCTTTGCACATATTAGTTTCTTCTTTCTCTTCCTCCCCCATCCTCTTCTTTCTCTTCATTCTTATTCTTATTCAGCAGTTGTTTTCAAAATATATTCGTATACAAAATGATTAAATTTATAATATGAAGAATATATAGATGACATAAATTTTGATAACTTCTATTAACTGGGTATTTCTAGTTATTCATTTATTTAGTTATTCAAGGAATACTTATTGAAAAAGGAAAATTAAATTGGAAAAATAATTATCTTGTACTAATTTCTTAGAGTTTTACAAAGAAAATAAGAGATTTTTCTATTAATATATTTTGCAATCTCAGCAATTAATAAATATATATATATATGCATAAATATGTAACACAACATTAAAAGACTGTGCATGTATTTTAAATCGAATTTTTATTCAATTACATTATGTTTTTTGCTACCACACTCTTATGCCAGAAATAATATAATTCAGCTCAGTTCAGACGACCAGTCATGTTTGACTCTGTGACCACATGAAAGGCAGCACATCAGGCCAACCTGTCCATCACCAACTCCTGGAGTTTACTTAAACTCATGTTCATTGAGTTGGTGATGCCATCTCATCCTCTGTCATCCGCTTCTCCTCCTGACCCAAATCCCTCCCAGCATCAGGGTCTTTTCCAATGAGTTAACTCTTCTCATGAGTTGGCCAAGTATTGGAGTTTCAGCTTTAGCATCAGTCCCTCCAACGAATACCCAGGACTGGTCTTTAGAATGGACTGGCTGGATCTCCTTGCAGTCCATGGGACTCGCAAGAGTCTTCTCCACCACCACAGTTCAAAAGCATCAATTCTTCGGTGCTCAGCTTTCTTCACGGTCCAACTCTCACATCCATACATGACCACTGGAAAAACTATAGCCTTGACTAGTAGGACCTTTGTTGGCAAAGTAATGTCTCTGCTTTTCAATATGCTGTCAAGGATGGTCATAACTTTCCTTTTAAGGAGTAAATGTCTTTTAATTTCATGGCTGCAGTCACCATCTGCAGTGATTTTGGAGCCCCCTAAAATAAAGTCTGACACTTCCAATGTTTTCCCATCTATTTGCTATGAAGTGATAGGACCGGATGTCATGATCTTCGTTTTCTGAATGTTGAGCTTTAAGCCAACTTTTTCACTCTCCTTTTTCACTTTCATCAAGAGGCTCTTTAGTTCTTCTTCACTCTCTGTAATAAGGGTGGTATCTGAGGTTATTGATACTACTCCCGGCAATCTTCATTCAAGCCTGTGCTTCCTCCAGCCCAGCATTTCTCATGATGTACTCTGCATAGAAGTTAAATAAGCAGGGTGACAATATACAGCCTTGACTTACTCCTTTTCCTATTTGGAACCAGTCTGTTGTTCCATGTCCAGTTCTAACTGTTGCTTCCTGACTTGCATACAGATTTCTCAAGAGGCAGGTCAGGTGGTCCAGTATTCCCATCTCTTTCAGAATTTTCCACAGTTTATTGTGATCCACACAGTCAAAGGCTTTGGCATAGGCAATAAAGCAGAAATAGATGTTTTTCTGGAACTCTCTTGCTTCTTCGATGATCCAGCAGATGTTGGCAATTTGATCTTTGGTTCCTCTGCCTTTTCTAAAACCAGGTTGAACATCTGGAACTTCAATGTTCACATATTGCTGAAGCCTGGCTTGGAGAATTTTAAGCATTACTTTACTAGCATGTGAGATGAGTGCAATTGTGTGGTAGTTTGAGCACTCTTTGGCATTGCCTTTCTTTGGAATTGAAATGAAAACGGAATTTTCCAGTCCCATGGCCACTGCTTAGTTTTCAAGATTTGCTGGCATATTGAGTGCAGCACTTTCATAGCTTCATCTTTCAGGATTTGAAATAGCACAACTGGAATTCCAACATCTCCACTAGCTTTGTTCATAGTGATGCTTCCTAAGGCCCACTTGACTTCACATTCCAGGCTGTCTGGTTCTAGGTGAGTGATCACATCATCATGATTATCTGGGTTGTGAAGATCTTTTTTGTACAGTTCTTCCATGTACTCTTGCCACCTCTTCTTAATATCTCCTGCTTCTGTTAGGTCCCTACCATTTCTGTCCTTTATTGAGCCCATCTCTGCATAAAATGTTCCCTTGGTATCTCTAATTTTCTTGAAGAGATCTCTAGTCTTTCCTATTCTACTGTTTTCCTTTATTTCTTTTCATTGATCACTGAGGAATGCTTTCTTATCTCTCTTTGCTATTCCTGTAACACTGTACTCAAATGGGAATATCTTTCCTTTTCTCCTTTGCTTTTCACTTCCCTTCTTTTCATAGCTATTTGTAAGGCCACCTCAGACAACCATATTGCTTTTTTGCATTTCTTTTTCTTGTGGATGGTCTTGATTCCTGTCCCCTGTACAATGTCATGAACCTCTGTCCATAGTTCATCAGGCACTCTGTCTAACATGTCTAATCCCTTGAATCTATTTCTCACTTCCACTGTATAGTTATAAGGGATTTGATTTAGGTCATACTTAAATGGTCTAGTGGTTTTCCCCACTTTCTTCAATTTCAGTCTGAATTTGGTAATAAGAAGTTCATGATCTGAGCCACAGTCAGCTCCCGGTATTATTTTTGCTGACTGTGTAGAGTTTCCCCATCTTTGGCTACAGAGAATATAATCAATCTGATTTTGGTGTCGACCATCTGGTGATGTTCATGTTGTAGAGTCTTCTCTTGTGTTGTTGGAAGAGGGTGTTTGCTATGACCAGTGTGTTCTCTTGGCAGAACTCTATTAGCCTTTGCCCTGCTTCATTCTGTATTCCAAGGCCAAATTTGCCTATTACTCCAGGTGTTCTTGACTTTCTATTTTAGCATTCCAGTCCCCTATAATGAAAAGGATATCTTTTTTTAAGTGTTAGTTCTAGTAGGTCTTTTAGGTCTTCATAAAACCGTTCAACTTCAGCTTCTTCAGCATTACTGGTTGGGGCATAGACTTGGATTACCATGATATTGAATGGTTTGTCTTGGAAACAAATTGGTTATATGTTAAAGTTTAAAATAAAAGAGAAAGCTTTAGAATCTAAATTGACAATAGTCTGCACTTTTAAAAATGTAGGGCTTCTGGTTTAACTTAATCATAGCCTATTTGGATATCTTATTTTTTTAAAATTCAGAAAACACAGCTTTTGGACATGTGCCTTCTTCACTTCATTCCTTAAGGACATACTGCTTGTCACACGTCTTATCAGAATTACTCTTTCAAGCCGTTATGTAATATATCCTCGCTTTTGTACTTTTAAGTGTATTTTATTTTTTTTATCAGACCTTCAACAGGTAGACATATTTGTTTTTACTTTTATAATAATGTATTCCTAAAATATAGATATGAGGCATGATACAAAGTAATGTACTTTTAAGAATAGTATTATACATTATTAAAATAATTATTCCTAGATTTTAAAAATATCATTATAAAGCAATTAGATTTTTTTCTTATTACAGAGGAAAACTAGTTGTGATCAAGCTCATATAAAAGCATAAATCTTTATTTGAAGTATATAGTTTTATTGTAGTGCATATGAAATAACTTTTTTGAAATAACTAAGATGAGAAGGAAAGCATCTTATTGGCCAGTCTGTGCATATTTCCTTATCATGCTTAAAAAGTGGTTTGAAAATGCTTTATTGACAATCTATGGGAAATTTGGTCCCATCACTTCATGGCAAATAGATGGGGAAACAGTGGAAACAGTGTCAGACTTTATTTTTCTGGGCTCTAAAATCACTGCAGATGGTGACTGAAGCCATGAAATTAAAAGATGCTTACTCTTTGGAAGGAAGGTTATGACCAACCTTGACAGCATATTGAAAAGCAGAGGTATTACTTTGCCAACAAAGGTCCGTCTAGTCACAGCTATGGTTTTTCCAGTGGTCATGTGTGGATGTGAGAGTTGGACTGTGAAGAAAGCTGAGCACGAAAGAATTGATGCTTCTGAACTGCGGTGTTGGAGAGGACTCTTGAGAGTCCCTTGGACTGCAAGGAGATCCAACTAGTCCATCCTAAAGGAGATCAGTCCTGGGTGTTCTTTGGAAGGAATGATGCTAAAGCTGAAATTCCAGTACTTTGGCCACCTCATACAAAGAGTTGACTCATGGGAAAAGACTCTGATGCTGGGAGGGATTGGGCGCAGGAGGAAAAGGGGATGACAGAGGATGAGATGGCTGGATGTCATCACCAACTCGATGGACGTGAGGTTGAGTGAACTCTGGGAGATGGTGATGGACAGGGAGGCCTAGCGTGCTGTGATTCATGGGGTCGCAGAGTTGGACATGACTGAGTGACTGAACTGAACTGATGGCAAATTTCATGTAAAAAATTAATATTAAACTGATGCTTAAAGATACAAAAGAATGAAAACACTGCTCTACACATTCAAAGATTAGATCATTTATTTTTTCTATTCTTCTGTTTCTCTCTCAATTAAACTAAACTTTCAAAAACTGTTCCTCCTAAAAGAGAGAGAGTGAAAAAAAGATGGCCCTATAAATAAACCCATTCAATAGTTACATTACAAAAAAAGAAAAACGAAAAAAAATCAAGGTGGGGAAACTTCTGGATTAAAATGGAGTCAATTTCTTCTACTTCCCTTTATACTATGTCCAAAGCAGGAGACACATGAAAATTCATTAAAAGTACTAAATCTAAGACCCACACACAAACACAAATGCCAGCAATTGTGATAAATATCAACTAAATATAAATTACATTTATAAAAGCCTACAGGATATTTATGAAACAACTGCAGCCCTGTATGACTGAAAGAGAAGGTGGGCTCATGAGTTGTTTTTACCACTTGCTTTGATTCAGAGAAATACAGTTATGTCAAACAGAAAACTTGCACTCTCTCCTCTTTCCTGTTGCTAATCTTAATAAAGACTGTTCAAGGTGACTTTTGTAGTCTTGCCTCAAACACCACTTTTACAGTTTTCAGAGAATGCAATTCTTACAAATTAATATGGCAGAAAATATCAAGTTTAGTGATATCACATTGCATCCTGCAATGGGTAAAATTTAACAATAAATTTCTGTAGAAATATAAGAGGTGGGAAAAATCTGGATTGAAAGGTGTGGTCAGGATTGCACAAACTCACTCTGTCTACCTTTCAGTGCTGGAGACTCAGGCAGTGAGGAAAGGAAATAATCATTTTTGGTACAACAGACACTTTAGAAACTATGTTGCATATTACCCAGCTTTCCATGAATATGTCTGAAAAAGACTTTAATCTTACTTAAGAGCATGGTGAGTGAAGCCAAAAAAATGAACAACAAAATAGATAACTCCTATGAACTCTTTGCCATTCCATAAGCATGTGACTTGACTATATTTCTTCTGGATAAAATTATAAAGGACAAAGGGAAGTCAAGGGCTTCCCTGGTGGCTCAGAGGTTAAAGCATCTGCCTGCAATGAGGGAGACCCAGGTTCAATCCCTGGGTTGGGAAGATACCCTGGAGAAGGAATTGGCAACCCATTCCAGTATTCTTGCCTGGAGAATCCCATGGGCAGAGGAGCCTGGTGGGCTACGGTTCATGGAGTCGCAAAGAGTTGGACACGACTGAGCGAATCACTTCACTTCACTTCATTTCACTTCACTTCACTTAGCGACTAAGCAACAGCGATTAAGCTTAGTGAGCTGGTACCCTGCATCCGAGGTCAGGGGCGGCGGCCAGGAGGAGCTACCCCGCGTCTGAGGCCAGTGGTGGCCGGGAGGAGACACCCCATGTCCGAGGTCAGGGGCGGCTGGGAGAAGCTGCCTTATGCCCGAGGCCAGGGGCAGTGACCCTGAGAAGCCACCCCGAGCCCAAGGCCAGGGGTGGCAGCTGGGAGAAGCCACCTGCCCAAGGCCAGGGCCAGTGGCAAGGAGGAGTGGTGGCTGCGCAGGCACAGGAGGGCCTAGAGGAGCTATCCAACGTTGAAGGTCAGGAACGGTGGCAGTAAGGAGATACCCCTTGTCCAAGGTAAGGAGCAGCAGCTGTGAAGAGATACCCCATGCCCAAGGTAAGAGAAACCCAAGTAAGATGGTAGGTGTTGCAAGAGGGCATCAGAGGGCAGACACACTGACACCATACTCACAGAAAACTAGTCAATCTAATCACACTAGGACCACAGCCTTGTCTAACTCAATGAAACCAAGCCATGCCTGCGGAGCAACCCAAGACAGGTGGGGAATGGTGGAGAGGTTTGACACAATGTGGTCCACGGGAGAAGGGAATGGCAAGCCACTTCATTATTCTTGCCTTGAGAACCCCATGAACAGTATGAAAAGGCAAAATGATAGGATACCAAAAGAAGAACTCCACAGGTCATTAGGTGCCCAATATGCTACTGGAGATCAGTGGAGAAATAACTCCAGAAAGAATGAAGGGATGGAGCCAAAGCAAAAACATTACCCAGTTGTGGATGTGACTGGTGATAGAAGCAAGGTCCAATGCTGTAAAGAGCAATATTGCATAGGAACCTGGAATGTCAGGTCCATGAATCAAGGCAGTGGACCAAATTGGAAGTGGTCAAACAAGAGATGGCAAGGGTGAACGTCGACATTTTAGGAACCAACAAACTAAAAAGGACTGGAATGGGTGAATTTAACTCAGATGGCCATTATATCTACTACTGCAGGCAGGAATCCCTCAGAAGAAATGGAGTAGCCATCATGGTCAACAAAAGAGTCCAAAATTCAGTACTTGGATGCAATCTCAAAAATGACAGAATGATCTCTGTTCGTCTCCAAGGCAAACCATTCATTATCACAGTTATCCAAGTCTATGCCCCGACCAGTAGCGCTGAAGAAACTGAAGTTGCTTTTATGAAGACCTACAAGACCTTTTAGAACTAACACCCAAAAAGATGTCCTTCATTATAGGGGACTGGAACACAAAAATAGGAAGTCAATGAACACCTGGAGTAATAGGAAAATTTGGCATTGGAATGCAGAATGAAGCAGGGCAAAGACTAATAGAGTTTTGCCAAGAAAATGCACTGGTCGTAGCAATCACCTTCTTCCACAACACAACAGAAGACTTTACACATGGACATCACCAGATGGTCAACACTGAAATCAGATTGATTATATTCTTTGCAGCCAAAGATGGAGAAGCTCTATACAGTCAACAAAAACAAGACCAGGAGCTGACTGTGGCTCAGATCATGAACTCCTTATTACCAAATTCAGACTCAAATTGAAGAAAGTAGGGAAAACCATTAGACCATTCAGGTATGACCTAAATCAAATCCCTTATGATTATACAGTGAAAGTGAGAAATAGATTTAAGGGACTAGATCTGATAGATAGAGTGCCTGATGATCTATGGAATGAGGTTTGTGACATTGTGCAGGAGACAGGGATCAAGACCATCTCCATGGAAAAGAAATGCAAAAAAGCAAAATGGCTGTCTGGGGAGGCCTTACAATAGCTGTGAAAAGAAGAGAGGCAAAAAGCAAAGGAGAAAAGAAAAGATACAAGCATCTGAATGCAGAGTTCCAGAGAATAGCAAGAAGAGATAAGATACAGCGATCAATGCAAAGAAATAGAGGGAAACAACAGAATGGGAAAGACTAGAGATCTTTTCAAGAAAATTGGAGATACCAGGGAACATTTCATGCAAAGATGGGCTCAATAAAGGACAGAAATGTTAAGGACCTAACAGAAGCAGGAGATATTAAGAAGAGGTGGCAAGAATACATGGAAGAACTATACAAAAAAGATCTTCACGACCCAGATAATCATGATGATGTGATCACTAATCTAGAGCCAGACATCTTGGAATGTGAAGTCAAGTGGGCCTTAGAAAGCATCACTACGAGCAAAGCTAGTGGAAGTGATAGAATTCCAGTTGAGCTGTTTCAAATTCTGAAAGATGATGCTGTGAACGTGCTGCACTCAATATGCCAGCAAATTTGGAAAATTCATCAGTGTCCACAGGACTGGAAAAGGTCAGTTTTCATTCCAATCTCAAAGAAAGGCAATGCCAAAAAATGCTCAAACTACCACACAGTTGCACTCTTCTCACATGCTAGTAAAGTAATACTCAAAATTCTCCAAGCCAGGCTTCAGCAATACATGAACCATGAACTCCCTGATGTTCAAGCTGGTTTTAGAAAAGGCAGAGGAACCAGAGATCAAATTGCCAACATCTGCTGGATCATGGAAAAAGCAAGAGAGTTCCAGAAAAACATCTATTTCTGCTTTATTGCCTATGCCAAAGCCTTTGACTGTGTGGATCACAATAAACTGTGGAAAATTCTGAAAGAGATGGGAATACTGGACCACCTGACCTGCCTCTTGAGAAATCTGTATGCAGGTTAGGAAGCAACAGTTAGAACTGGACATGGAACAGCAGACTTGTTCCAAATTGGAAAAGGAGTAAGTCAAGGCTGTATATTGCCACCCTGCTTATTTAACTTCTATGCAGAGTACATCATGAGAAATGCTGGACTGGAAGAAACATAAGCTGGAATCAAGATTTCCAGGAGAAATATCAATAACCTCAGATAGGCAGATGACACCGCCCTTATGGCAGAAAGTGGAGAGGAGCTGAAAAGCCTCTTGATGAAAGTGAAAGAGGAGAGCGAAAAAGTTGGCTTAAAGCTCAACATTCAGAAAACTAAGATCAAGTCATCTGGTCCCATCACTTTATGGGAAATAGATGGGGAAACAGTAGAAATAGTGTCAGACTTTATTTTAGGGGGCTCCAAAATCACTGCAGATGGTGACTGCAGCCATGAAATTAAAAGACGCTTACTCCTTGGAAGAAAAGTTATGACCAACCTAGATAATATATTCAAAAGCAGAGACATTACTTTGCCAACTAAGGTCCATCTAATCAAGGCTATGGTTTTTCCTGTGGCCATGTATGGATTTGAGAGTTGGACTGTGAAGAAGGCTGGGTGCTGAAGAATTGATGCTTTTGAACTGTGGTGTTGGAGAAGACTCTTCAGAGTCCCTCGGACCGCAAGGGTATCCAACCAGTCCATTCTGAAGGAGATCAACCCTGGGATTTCTTTGGAAGGAATGATGCTAAAGCTGAAGCTCCAGTACTTTGGCCACCTCATGCGAAGAGTTGACTCATTGGAAAAGACTCTGATGCTGGGAGGGATTGGGGGCAGGAGGAGAAGGGGAAGACAGAGGGTGAGATGGCTGGATCACATCACTGACTCGATGGATGTGAGTCTGAGTGAACTGTGGGAGATGGTGATGGATAGGGAGGCCTGGTGTGCTGCAATTCATGGGGTCGCAAAGAGTCGGACACGACTCAGTGACTGAACTGAACTGAACTGAAAGGGAAGTCAACAAATTTCTGATAGAACATGACAGGATACAAGCAGCAAAACTTTTGAAAGACACAAGAGAGGCTTCTCTACAAGGTTCTAGGTCCATGGGGTCAGGGGTCTGCATAGCAGCATCCTCAGCACATACCACATGACTGGGTCCCCAGGATGCACTAATGAGTGTCTGCGCGATGTGTAAGGATAAACAACGACTGTGGGGAGAGAAAGGAGATGAATGTTGGATTTAAGCTTTAGTGAATATGGAAAATAAGAAAAAGAATGAGACTCTAGATCAAGTGATTCAATCCTAGATGGCAGGGAGTATAATGCTACCAAAAATGCAACATGGGTACTGGAGAGAAAATGTGTGACTGGAAAATAAATTTTATAATATGAATATTTAATGATAAACACTAATACCATGGTTAAATGCGAGGTGTCTCTATGGTAAGGAATCCACTTGCCAATGCAGGAGACATGAGTTTGATCCTTGGGTTGGGAAGATCCCCTGGAAAAGGAACTGACAATCCAATACAGTATTTTTGCCTTGGAAATTCCATGGGCAGAGGAGCCTGGTGGGCTACAGTCCATGGGATTGCAAAAGAATCTGACACAACTTAGTGAGTAAAGCAACAAAAACAAAAAAAATTTCATCATTATCTAATTTAAAGGGAGCATTTAATTTTGGGGAGATAGTTTTGTTTCATGGAGAAAGCAATGGCACCCCACTCTAGTACTCTTGCCTGGAAAATCCCATGAATGGAGGAGCCTGGTAGGCTGCGGTCCATGGGGTCTCGAAGAGTCGGACCCGATTGAGTGACTTCACTTTCACTTTTCATTTTATGCATTGGAGAAGGAAATGGCAACCCACTCCAGTGTTCTTGCCTGGAGAATCCCAGGGACAGGGGAGCCTGGTGGGCTGCCATCTATGGGGTCGCACAGAGTTGAACTTGACTGAAGCAACTTAGCAACAGCAGCAGCAGCAATTTTGTTTCATGTAGTTTGGTTATATCTTATAATAGGAACCAGAATAAAATATTCTAGATAATAGTTTAGCCTTTACTATATGAGATAAGAAGTTAACCTCTTAGAGAAATGAGTAAATTTCATAATAAAGTAAAAGAATGATGTCAATAAGACAAGTTTAAGACTGGAGAACTTGGAATATCATAATGGCAGCTGACCTGGAGCCTGACTGACCATAAGCATCTCTTAATTGTCACGTGCGTGTGTGCATGATCAGATGCTCAGCTCTGCGACCTCATGGACTGTGGCCTCCAGTTTCCTCTGTACATGGTATTTCCCAGGCAAGAACAATGGAGTGGGTTTCAATTTCCTATTCCAAACTCACATAAGGAAAGGCAAAACTGAATGTAAATCATCATTCCAGAGAAATATAAAATAATACCATACATAAATTAGAAGCCAAAATGTAAAACTTTCATGTTCTTTGATTTTAATTATGATTTTATACATTGTAATCATGAGTGTTTTAAATTATATCATCCATCTTATCAGGTTTATCAATCACAACTGAATATTTTTATAATGGTTCTAGCTTGAAGTAACTCTATAGAATATCACCTTTTAAAATCATGTGCTTATTGATTTTAATTTTAACAACTCAATACCTTCCTTACTCAGAGAAAACAAATTTAAAACTGAGTCATTCATAGTGAAAAAGAACATTGTCTACATGGAATGTGAGTTAATGCTCATCACAAATAATGCACTGAGTAAATAAATGTAAAACTCTTAAAATACTATTTTTATTAACTTACTTTACCCTAAACAGATAGCATGGAACTAATTTTGCAAGGCTGATTTTATTATCCTTTTCCTCTTAATAAGTATGGCCAACTGGTGTTGTCATTAAACTGTTCATTGCTTCAGAGAGGCATGAGTTATAATGGTGACTTTGCAACTTGCTACTTTTATCATTCCCAGCTTTGATCTTTTGTATAGAAGCTATTAATACTCACAGTGTAATTTGAGGACAGAATAGGGTAGAACAGAGTGCCATTATTTTTTCAGTGACTTGGAGAGTCCCTGACACACACTCACACAAAGTAAATGAAGACAAAAATACTTTTTTTTTCTTGGCATATAGGTAACTTTAACAGAGTAAAAAACTTAATACTCTCTGATGAAATTGAAATACCCATGCATTTTCTCTAATGTGTACTAAGTCCTTAAACATCCTGCATGTTTGAAATACCATCTAACAAATACATTTTTGTTTGTTTAGAATGTGGGTATTTCTGCTAAAAAGCATTGCTTTTGTAATAGCACCATTTAAGTCACAATGAATGAACTTGAGCAGCATCAGTGGTTAACCATTCCCTTCTTCTGAGTATCTTCCCAGCCCCAGAATCAAACCTGGGTCTCCATTGGAGTCGGATGGATTCATTACCCTCTGAGCCACCAGAAAGCTCAATTTATCTATTAAAAATGTTTAAATATATATAGTTTTGTCAGAACCTACACATTAACAATTAAATTATCACTATAAATCTGAGTTTTCTTAATCTATTGCAACTTTTATTCTCTTCAAATGAGTAAATATTTTATATCTATTTGCCTTAGTTTAAAAAAGCTAATTAATAAGGAAACATTATTTTTTTAATTATATATTTTTCAGAATTAATTTTGCTGTGCAAATACAAGAATCCCTCCTAAGTTTGAAAATCTTTAAGTTTTTAGTTCTTTCTTGAAATTGTGAAAAATGTAATAGAAATTAATGATGTATAGTTTTGATGTTCTTCAAGAAGCAAGGTATTTCTAGATTTTAATCTGTTATCTCTTCTGCAATAGAATCTTATCTCCATGTTTGCATATTCTCCTGTGACTCTAAAAACATCAAAAAACTATGATTAGAAACACAACAGTTCTGCTATACTTTCAGTTTAAATATAAAATGGCAGAAGTGTTGATCATTAAATAAGCATATCAACAACTATCTTTAAAGTAATGCTTAATATTTAATGTGTGTGTTCTATAGTTTTCTAATTTCTATTTCATCAAAGAATAGTACGTTTTAACTGAAGTATTTTTTATTTGGATGATGAATATCTCATTTGCACACAGAAAATCAAGACTGATGTATTCAATCAAAAAATAAAATAGTAAGTTATTTTCACCTAAAAAAAGTTACAACACTCGATGTGAGCAATATAAAGAGGAAAAGGTGTTTTTTTTAAAATAACTTCTATAAAAATAAGAAAATTTTTGAGAATACATTTTGAAGTGTTTTCAGTTCTGAGCAGAAACAATTCCTCTGTTTTAATAATCTTCAAAAAGGAAATGAGAAGGGACAGAAGTGGCCATAGGAGGTATTAACCCATCAGAAATTTTCATCTGCCAGAGGTAGAACTTATGAAATAGTGACTTGGTGTGAAATCATACATCTGAATGTTGCTTTAAGTGTATAGAAAACATTCTATTTTTTCTAGTCTTATACATACTCTATGCTCATTCTCTTTAAAGAAAAGGGGTCAAATCTCTTTATATTCTGTAATATAAGATTTTAAAAATCCCA